>NC_083098.1:4516226-4820999 GCF_949774975.1 Lagenorhynchus albirostris | reverse complement strand
CAAACTCACCCTTTCTCCAGTAACCACTCAGGAATGCTTAGTTACTTACACCAAGCAAGCAGGCAGGCAATAGCCAAAACTGCCTAAAGACTTGGAAGTATCTGGGAAAGTATGTAGAGCCCTTGAGACCAGAAGGTAGAAATAGAAGAAAGGACTTTTCTAGATCTTTATCCTATTTTAAGGAATTTCACCAGCAGTTGTGTGCTCTGACGGGGACCTGAGGGCTGGTAGAATTGTCCCTCCAACTGGGAGCATTCTGCTATGTCCTCTGCATGAAGTTCTGGCCACATACAGACTTGTTCTTAAATCTTTGACTTCCATTAACAAATAAGTATCTTTTTGCTTGTGTCTGTTGGAGAATTTTTATTAATCATGGTTACCCTGAGACTGACAAAAACTTGAATTGTAGTAGGTTGTCAGACAAACAAGGGGAGAAACGAGAGAGGATGTTACAGGTAGAGGAAAGAATGTGTGCAAAAGCAGGTGTAAATAACAAAACATGGCAAGCTTACTTTATAATCAGAAAATAAAAGAAACTAAAAAAGCTGTTCTGATTCCTTTGAGGAAGTCCAATTTTTTCTGTATGGTAGAAGTATAAAGTGATATATTCATTGACCAATTTGAATAGCATTTTTGAGATTCCCAAGGGACAGTCTAGTTTTGATTGTTTACTATGAAGACAGCTTCTTGAATAATAACATGGCTTCTGTTGAAAACTTGTCATATTCATGATATGGCTTATTGTAATCAGACATTATCTTTATGTATCATTTATATGCATGTGTCTTACTCTGGGTCTTTTGAAAAAGCAGATACCAAGCGTTGTGCAAGAAATTTATATTAGGAGAAACTCCTGTGAGAACAAATGGGGAGGGAGCCAAGCAGGGCTGAGAAAGCTCTCTGACCGACCATGGTGCATGTCTGATCGTGACGCATGTGCGATCATGACGCGTGTGTGATCATGGTGCATGTCTGATCGTGATGCATGTATGATCATGACGCATGTGTGATCATGGTGCATGTCTGACCATGGTGCATGTCTGACCATGGTGCATATCCATGATGCATGTTTGACCGTGGTGCATGTCTGACCATGGTGCATGTCTGTCCATGGTGCATGTCTGACCATGGTGCATGTCTGTCCATGGTGCTTGTCTGATCATGGTGCATGTCGGTCAGCCCATGGTACATGTCTGTCCATGGTGCATATCCGATCATGATGCATGGTTAATCATGATGCATGTCTGTCCATGATGCATGTCTGTCCATGGTGCTTGTCTGATCCTGATGCATGTCTCATTATGGTACATGTCTGAGCCTGAGTGAAGAAGAATGGTCAGAAAGGAAGTTAGTTTGGGTGAAGCATTCTTAGACTCACATAGAGTCTAAGGAAGATTTAGCAATGCCATTGGAAATCCTAGAGCCAAAACCCCCATTCAGATATGGCTCACATCAGTAGAAATGGGCCTGCTTTACTACTATGAGGACTGTACTCAGCCTTTGGCTCAGTGGTCCAGCCTGCGGACAACATGGTCATGTCACAAACACAGTTACAGAATGCAAAGCACAACAGCTGAGACCTTTGTTCGGTTAAGCTCCCCACAGGAGAAGAACTGATGATCTTATTGTCGTGTCTGATATAGCATGTAACGTGCAAAATTTTAAAGTTAACTTCCACTATTGAACATTTATTGAACTTAGGAGTTTTCCAATTTCTAGCTAAACTATATATTGTATATTTATAATGTTTACATATTAGTGGTGCTTGGTTTTCTATAGTAATACATCATTTATATTTTAATCTCAACAATAGGTATAGACCATTAAATCCCATTAAAAGCTATTGTCAGAATTTTGACATAGTTTATTCTTAGCACGATCTTTGGTAAAGAATGTTAAGTCTTTTCAAAAACCACTTTTTGTTGAATTCTGAGACAGTTGGCAAATATTTTACATGTCACTAGATACCATTAGGTCGTCAGAGAAAGTATGGTTGTTTTACCCTTTTTCGTAATTAAAATAAAAATGTACCTTCTTCTATTAAAAGACTTGTGTCCTCAAGCTTGGAAAAGGAAGGGGGCATGTCATAGAGATGAACTTGGAATAATTCCTGTGCTAAAAATATCCACCTTCATACCTGCCTGCAAGGTTCTGTCTTTTGTTTAAAAGGCACATCAAATTGTGCCTGTTAGTTTTAAGGAATTTTTCCAGATTTTCCTGGACCATCCTCTAGCTGCATCTATAATTCTCTGTCCATTTCCTATAGTATCAAAACTGATTATTATTACAGACATTGCAGTATTAATCATACTGTATTTTATATGAGAGAATTTTGTTTATCCTTGCACTCTAGATATTAAGCTTCCTGAGGTAAGCTATTAGAATCTGTAAAATCATTCACTCAGTGCAGTACCTAACAGACAAAGGTTATTAAATATTATGTAAAGAAAATTAGTATGTATAGTTAATTCATTTTAGTAAGTTGAATCTCTGCATATAGTGAAGAATATGAAGATACATAAATGTTTATACGTTACACAACACAAATGACATTAAGCAAATATAGACTGAGATTCTAGCTAGAAGATGGTACATTTTTTCTTTAAGTATTTTTTCCTGGCAATTTTTAATGGTTTGTAATCTTTAAATACTCCAAAACAGTTAACCTTTTTTTTTCTCTATGTACCAATTTAATTTTTTTTTAAATTATGGTTTTCTTCAGATACATGCCTATGAGTGGGATTGCTGGATCATATGGTAGCTCTATTTTTAGTGTTTTAAGGAACCTCCATACTGTTCTCCATAGTGGCTACGCCAATTTACATTCTCACCAATAGTGTAGGAAGGTTTCCTTTCCTCCACAGCCTGTCCAGCATTTATTATTTGTAGATTTTTTGATGATGGCCATTCTGACCAGTGTGAGGTGATAGCTCATTGTAATTTTAATTTGCATTTCTCTTATAATTAGCAATGTTTAGCATCTTTTCAAAACAGAAATAGACTGTTAGAAATAGAATAGACTGTTTGAAATAGAAATTTCTATTTCAAAATAGAAATAAACATAGAAAACAAACTTATAGCTACCAAAGGGGAAGGGAGGGTGTGGAGGGATAAATTAGGAGGGTGGGATTAACATATACACACTACTATATATAAAATAGATAAGCAAGGACCTACTGTATAGCACAGGGAACTCTCTGCTCAATATTTAGTGATAACCTATAAAGGAAAAGAATCTGAAAACGAATAGATATATATGTGTATGGCTGAATCACTTTGCTGTACACCGGAAACTAACACAACCTTGTAGATCCAAGTATACTTCAAAAAAATGTAAATAGGTAAATAAAGTGCAGCCGAGGTGTTAAAAAAAATATTTCCTACAGTAGTTTTAAGCTCTACTCGTGACAATCTCTTTCCAGAGAGAGGAACAGAATAGGACTTAAGAACATAGGATCCAGTCCAAGCTCTTCAGTAAGTGAACTGTGTGACTTCAGGTACATCCTTTAATCTCACTGGAGTTCAAGATCTTCATCTGTGAAATGAAGGGACTTATCCAGATCGTCTCCAAAGTCCCTTCAGCTTCAAGGCAAACTCTCAGGTCTTAGGACTGACTGGGGCCAGAGCATCATGCTCTGGGCTTTTCTTCTCTTTAACAACTTGTGTGCCCTGTGGTCCTATAGAAGGACTACAAGATGTTAATCATTCTCTCAAAGGAGGCAAACATTCTTTGAAATAAGAACTTACTCAGCAACGAATAGCTGTTAAAGTGCAGTACATAATCATCCAAATACTTATGATATCTGTAACATCTCAGTTGGCCACATTACCAAGTAGAGACTTAACTACAAATAAACCATAAACTCAGCCTGTTTGGGTGACATTCAGGCAGAAGCTGATACACCCCATGATCACTGGATTTAGTATTTTTCATACCCTGGCATAGTTAATATCTAAATATGGAAAACTTGAACATTAATCAAGATAGCAACATTTTATGGTATAAAAATATTTTCTTTCCAAGGTATAGTTTCTCTCTAATATCAGCGTCTGCCTTTTAAAACTCTTGCAGCATCATATAACCTTTTCGTATTTTTAAACTTCTCAAAATTGCAGTTCGTTTGTGAATTGTTATCTGCAAAAATCCAAAGTAGCGTTTTGCCACTTTCTGACCTAACTTCCAATCTGTGCATTTAGAGACTGGATATTTACAAAATCTTAACTGCCTACTGAGTCCTAGAAAAAAAAAAAGGGAAAGCAGCAAGATTCCCTTTGTATAGGAAAATAAATATATAAAGAGATAGAACAAAATAAAAGCAATTTTTTTTTTAATTTAGAGAAGGTGGAAAAAAGAGGTATAAGCTTTTCTTTATATAAAGGAAAATGCAGGTCTTCTACAGACACTATTCAGAAAATATTCTCCCTTTTTCTCAAAAATAAAACCTTAAGAAGGGTGGCCTGTTTCCCTTCAGGACTTTATATCATTCACTGTCATGTCCTATGTCCCCAGTAAAGAGTAAGTAAATAGTTTGAATAAATGAACAATCTATTTCCAGTGACGAAATAATTATGTTAAAACTACTTTAAGGATTACTCTTACTACATGGATAATCTGGGTAGTCTTCGAACCTTAGCAAAATCTTTGTTCCCTCTCCTACTTCCATCTGATGATAAACAATATAAAATACTAGAGAAGGTGAAGCCCTGTTTGCTGCCTTAGTTTACCTTCAGTTGACTTTGGTTCAGCTGCCATAAGTGAACCAGCTGTCTATGAGCAGGACTGAGGCATCATATCTGGAGAAGAGTGTATTTTCATCATGTGTCTGGTCAATGATCCCAATGATGAAATGCTCATTTCACCAATGTCTTAGTCTTGGCAAATTCAAGATAACGCTGAATAAAAAGCATAGAAGAGAGAATGATTCCACTTCAACAACAGTAGATACAAAAATCCAAAAACATCGAGCCAATGAAAGCAACTGGGAAGATTATTCACATGATGAAAAGACTCAGTTAACTGTTTCTTTAGGTAGACAGCATTTCTGAGATAAAGCATGATCTATTTGACTAGAAATTATTCTTCACATGGTTTTTCACAGAATATTTTCCGGAAGTCCTTAATAAAGAATATAATACTTTATGTCATACTGAACTCAAAGCTAAACTGTTTTCACTTATTTATCTTTTACTAGCCAAGACATGGTCTTGGAAGGAAATTTCCATGTGAGGAAAGTGGTGATTTGCCCCATAGGCCTTTGAAATCTGTTTCCTGTAAAGAAATGGAGTTTTGAGCCTCATCAATTTTTAAACGCAAAGGAAGTACTCGACATGCTGTAGTGAAAATAAATTATAGTCCCTCATTATTAATTCACAGGTCAACTGTTCAAGCAAAATTGTTTCTGAGTTTATATTAAACTAAAAGGAGCATAAAAATTATTTCTTTCTTGTGGTCTTCATAAACAGATTTAACAGGTACTAGGTAATAAGTGCAATACAAACGTCTTACCAAGTAGATAAGTGAAGCTGCGATTGGATTGTAATACACCGTAATGTGCTTTCAGTCCACAGGTCCTTTCCAAGGCAGCACCATGGCTAAAAAGCTGTGCATGTGAAAGCTCATACTCTGTTCTCTAAGAAAGAAATAGGTTGCATTATAGTGTGACGTATTTTCAAAAAATTAAATAAACTCCTTAGGGCACTTTAGAGAATAGCATCTAGGCCTCCTGCAGGGAATGCTATACTCAGATTGCCTGCTTTTTTTTTTTTTTTAATACGGTCAGCTAGAGGAAATTGAGAGCAGGCAGTACAGGCTGCCCTAAGGCCCAGTGTAGAAGCTCAGATTCCCTGAGCTATGCTGGTACCTCCACACGTTTGCTTAGCCTCCTTGGATTCCTAGCTTTACTTTCTTCGGAATAATTCCAAATCTAGCTCGTTTCCTGAATATTCTGGCAATATAAATAAGAAAATTGGTTCTGGACTCTTAAGAAGATCCTTATTAACACAGAGGAAAATCTCGTTTTCCTGTTCAGAAATCTCATGAACATCATTAATTAAACAGCAATATCAGTAATAGTAGATAGTCTTTAGTATTCTGCCAGGCAGTCTACTGGGTACCTTATATACAACATTTAAAGTGTTCTCAATAGTCCTTCAAACAAGGAATTTATAGGCATTAATAGAGAATGAAAAATGGGAATTATATAATGCCAACCAAAGGACAGCCTGCTGGAACTGAGCAGAACCTCACCAAGCAGTTCTTGGATGAGATCACAGAATTCAGGACCAGGTTTCTAATTTCAAGGACTAGAGGTTAGTATCTACAAGTACCCAGGGATGGTCAGAATCCCAGTAACTTACGCTGGCCCACTAGAATGCATAAAAGATTGAGGAAAAGAGTAGAATGTACAGTTATTGACAATGAGAATTTTAAGAGGTATTTGTGAAAAGATATTAATTGAAAAAAAATGAGAGAACAATCAAGCCAAGTATTTTAGGTAGAGGCAACTGTGAGCTCAGTTATTGATCAGAAATCCTTCTGGCATGTTTGAGGTACAGTCCGCAGGCCACTGCAACTCTAGAGAGAGGAGACAGGTTTAGGGAAGAAGAGTCAATTACATTTTATTCTAAGTGCGATAGAAGCCATTAAAAGTTTTGATCAGGGCTTCCCTGGTGGCGCAGTGGTTAAGAGTCCGCCTGCCGATGCAGGGGACACGGGCTCGTGCCCCGGTCCGGGAAGATCCCACATGCCGCGGAGCGGCTGGGCCCGTGAGCCATGGCCGCTGAGCCTGCGCATCCGGAGCCTGTGCTGCGCAACGGGAGAGGCCACAGCAGTGAGAGGCCCGCATACCGCAAAAAAAAAAAAAAAAGAAAAAGAAATTAGTAATTCTATATATAGTAAAAAAAAATCAGGAGATGTAATGGAAAAAAGAATTGATTAACATTAACAACTAAAAAGGTAAAATATCTATGTATACGTTCAAGAAGAGACGACTTTTTCATGATATAGCAATTAAAAATGAATCAGAAATAGAAACACATACAGTATTCCTTTTAAATATGTTAAAATTCAATTAGTTAATGTATAAATTTAATATATCCCCTGAAAATATTAACATTTTTAAATTAGATAAATTCTAAAATGTAAGATAAAAATGCTAGTCATGTTTTAACTTGATAAACTGACTGCAAAGTTTATGGAACACCACACATAAAAAATGTAGCCAATAAATTTTGAGAAAAAATTGTGAAAGATTCATTTTCTTGGATATTTATATGTATTTATAGGCTCAATAAATAAAATAGTATAAAACTTATATGTGAAGAGAAACGCTCATGAAGTAAATAGAACATTCAGGTATAGACTAAATGCATGTCAGCCAACAAGCGGCATTCCAAATCAGTAGGAAGTGATGGCCTATTCAATAAATTGTGTACTAATAGATAGCTATGTCAAGAAAAACAACAACATTTGAACCATTACTGTATATAGTATATTGTTATAATAATGGTCTCCAGTGAATAGTCTCCCAGTATCAATGGTTTTGGGTAATCCCCTCAAACGTTGACCCTAGGCTTGGCTATATCATTTCTTAATGTCAGTGGGACCTAAGCAAACATGAGGCAAGCAGAGAGTTGACTATTTAGAGCTTCCCTTCTTAGAACGCCACAGTCACCTTGCGAGGAAGTCTTGTGTAGCATCCTCGAGGATAGAAAACCACACTGAAAGAGGGAGGCCAACCCGTCCCAGTTTTCCTTGCTGAGCTCAGCCACCAACGAACCCAGCAGTTGAATGAAGCCACATTGAGTATATGGAGTAAGTAAAATATTGTGGCTCATACTTCAGCTTCCTGGGAATGACTCTAAAGCAGTAAATATACTACAGACAGCTATGGGGACGTATCTTTCAAATGTAGTGTTGAAAGAGGAAAACTAAGACACAACATGAGATATATGCCATATCATCATCATTTATATAAATAAAAATGCAAAAACAAAACAAAACTCTCGCCTTTCCCTCTTTCCCTTACTCTTACATACCCAAGAACACACACACAGGATAATTTTTTTTTAATACTAAGTCCAAATAAATTTCAGAACATATATTATAATCCCTTAACCTGTCAAGCAGTAATTATTCACGCAGCTTTAGTCTTGTCTGAAGAAAATGTAAACATAATGGGAAAATAATAATACAGCTACTAGTATTAATCATGTTTGTAACTTTTACTGCATATTTCTATCTCAGTTCCATTAATTTAACAAAACACTGTGGACCGAGTGGCTTAAATGACAAAAATTTATTTCTTACTCTTCTAGAGGCTGGGAAGTCCTGACGGTCATAGTGAGGACCCTCTTCCTGGTTTGCAGACTGTCATCTTCTTGCTGTGTCCTCCCATGGCAGGGAGCGAGATCACCTTTCTAAGAAGTGTCTCCTCTTATAAGGGCACTAATCTCATTCACAAGGGCTCTATCCATGACCTAATTTCCTCCTAAAGGCTTGACTTCCAACTAGCATCGCATTGGGGATTAGGGCTTCGACATATGAATGGGGGGGGAGGGCACATTTCAGTCATAGCATTCCACTCCTACCTCCTCAAAATTAATGTCCTCCTCAAGTGCAAAATGCACTCATTCATACCAATAGCCCCAAAAGTCTGAACTCATTCTAGCATTTCAAGTATAAAGTCCAGAGTCTCATCTAAATATCACCTAAATTAGATTTGGTGGAGACTCAGGGTATGGTTCATACTGATGCAAAATTCCCCTCTTGTTGTGAACCTGTGAAATCAAACAAGTTATGTGCTTCCAAAATACAGTGGTGGGACAGGCACAGAATAGACACTTCATTCCAAAAGGGAGTACAGAGAGAGAAGGGAGTGGTGATGATGAGTCCCAAGCAACTCTAAAATGCAGCATGGCAAACTCCATGAGATTCTGAAATCTCAAGAATATACCCTTTGGGTAGATGCTGTGGCTTCCAGACCCACTGGAGTGGCAGTTCTGCCCCCTGCAACTCTGCAGAGCTCTGGGTGGTCCTGTTCCTGAAGCTCTGGGTGATGTGTCACATCTTTTCAGTCCTAGGATGTGGCCCTGATAATCCTTGAATCACCTCTGGAGCCATTCACCCTTTGCCTTGAAGAATAATGCATGTCCACAGCTGAATAGGTGTATGGTCTCATCCTTTAAAATTCGAGAAGTCAGACAATCTCCCTTCACTCCATCCCATCTCCATCTCCTTTAGTTCAGACTGGCCGTGTTCTTCCTGGTGACTGATTCGTTCTGTGGTTCCACCCATGCTAATCTCCTTATCAAATGGTCAGTCTTCCACACACTTAATGTTCTCTTCTGAACATGCATTCTCATTTTTTGTATTATGGACACAAAAAACTCTCCACATCTTTATGTTCTGGCTCCTTTTTGCTTAATGATTCCTTCTTCAATTCATCTCTCTTCTCATATTTTTACTATAAACAGTGATGAGGAACCAAGCCACTCCTTTAGAACTTTGCTTACGAATCTCCTCAGCTGAACATCTAAAATTTCATCATTCCCACGTTCTGTCTTCCATAAGACACTAGAACACTAACAGAACTTAACCGAGTTCTTTGCATATAACAGAAGTCACCTTTCCTCTGGTTTCCAATAATACTTCCTCAGTACCACCTGAGACTTCATCAGAATGGCTTCTACCATTCATATTTCCACATTCTGCTCATGATTTTTGGTGTATTCTTTAAGAAGACAGAGACTTTCTCTCCTTTTCTATTTCTAGGGCTTCATGAGGCTTGCCTTTAGCATTCCCTCCATGGCAATATTGACTATTTCTCACATGTACGTCAAAACTATCCCAGCCTCTACCCATCGCTCAGCTCCAAAGTTGCTTCCACACTTTTACAGCAGCATCCCTACTTGTGGTACCAAGGTCTGTCTTAGTCAGTTCATGCTGTTTTAACAAAATACCAGAGCCTGGGTGGCTTAAACAACAGAAATGTATTTGTCACAGTTCTAGACGCTGGGAAGTCAGAGACCAGGGTGTCAGCATAGCGAGGTTCTGGTAAGGACCCTCTTCTTGGTTTGCAGACTGCCGTCTTCTTGTGTGCTCACATGGCAGAGACAGTGAGAGAGATCGTCTGTCTCATGTCTCTTCTTATAAGGCGACTAATCTCATTCATGGAGGCTCCTCCCTCATGACCTAATTCTTCCCAAAGTCTCCTCCAAATGCCATCACATGGGGAATTAGGGCTTCAACATGTGAATTTGGAGGGAGGTGAAGGATATGGGGCACACACATTCAGTACACAGGAGTTAGTAAAAATATTTTACTAGTAACTGGAGGTTAGAGACATTTTCTACAACTTTACCAGAAGAAAATGTTATACAAAGAAGAAATCATTTCAGGAAGAAAAATCAAGAATTTTTCCTTCGCCCAACTTGCACAGTTACGCATTTTTTCCTTATCAATTGTCAAATGATCTCAATTAGAAAAACCGTGTCTGTTACAATCCTCACTGCAGGCAGCTCCATGCATTCACTAGACTTGAGACTCTCAGATTCCTCAGCCAAGGAAACCTGTGCTGCTCTTTGGCAAAACCTTTACCCTTCTCCACCTTGCTCTGTCCCAGGGGTCTGGCCAGTGAGAAACCTGGCTGGAGGTTGCATGCAGAAGGTGGGACCAGAGTGTATTATCCCCACTACCCACCCCCCAGCACCTTGTCTACTGATTTCTAGGAAACCAGATGTTTCTTAAAATGGGAAGTCCCAGATCCTCACAGGACATACCTCTCTCCACCTAACTCCTTCCTTCCAGGACACAGCAGTGACAACAGCCTTACTGTTGCGCTCCACACATTACTGCACTATCACTTGCAGTCAATTTACATTGCTTTGTAAACAGTCTCTTCGATTTATTCTAATTAGAATTTGCACTTTTCCTTCTGGGATCCAGACTGAAATGAGCTCTCTCTTCCACTGGAAGCCTAGCATAACAAAAGTTAGTAGCTGTAGCAAATTAGTAGTTGTAACCCATCTTTTCTTTGCAGAGTTTCCCCAAATACTCTTTGCAAGTCAAGGGACATAATTATAAGCACCCACTACTTGACATAATTACCTTAAGGATAGGAACCATTTATTTACTCTCCATTTCCTTCCTAAGGTTTTATGAAGTGTACTGCACACAGTAGGCTGTGTGAATTATTACTGAATGTGATCACGTAGCCTCTAGAACCCAAATCATGCCTAACCTGGTTCCTCAGGGAACCCGTTTTTCACTTCCTTTTCTCTCTTACAGGTACACAATGGACACTTGGGTAATATTTTTTGATTGATTAATAAGATTCTAATTTGTTCATGTCTTTGTTTTAGCTCCCTTTTCTCTTCCCACCTCTGTGCTCACAGATTATCTCTCACTGTTCTAATTACTAACTCCACTTCTGTTATGTCACCTCTGATCCATTTACCAACTCTTACGTGAAATACATCCTCTTCAGAAGAACAGATAAGGTCAGGGAAGCTGCTATTTTCAGGTTGTTTTCCAAAAAAAAGTTAGGGAGAGCCACCAATCTTTTAAAATGCCATCTTAATGCATAGTTGTCATGTTTTTCCTTAAGCTGTTAAGCTCTTCAGAAAAAAGTGGAGGGCTTTGGTATTTGAAGTACGGTCTGTAGTCCATGTGGTGTGCACTGAATTCTTAATAAATCTGTTTTTTTTCTGTATGCCCTGGTTACTCACTAGAAGTGATAGAACTTTATTAATTCTGTCAAGCGATTAGACATCCTGAATATAATAAAATTAAGTTATATATTTATGTCTCAGTTTTTCCTAGAAGAATCAAGCTCCCTACACAACAGAAAAATAAGATACCAGAGAAGGAAGACAATAGGGGATTTAGGGATCAGTAATACATTCTACTTCATTTTTTAAGAAAAAAAATTAAAAATGAAAGTAGGGAAGAAGTAATGTAGCTAAAATCTTTAATACAGAATTCGCACAATATACTTATAAAAGTCAGGAAGGAGGGCATCCTGGTGTTCATTTCAGCTTTTCAACCTGTGTGTTGAAAACAGAAAACTTCAAAGTATTATCATTTCTCAAACACATCTAAGCATTAGGCCAATTCAGAAACCGTCCTTGCTCTCGTTATAAATCTTTACTAAATGTGTCAATTCCACTTCTGTGTTTCACCTCTTTCGAATGTGAATGTGACCACTCTTTAGGAACAGGTGTATTTTACTGAGCTGTTTATGTGAAATTCAGATAAAAACTAAATCCTCTGGTACTTGAGTAGGAACAGCATTCAGTCTTTTATTACAGGGGTCAGTCTGGGATAATAGGAAACAACTAAATATAAAGGAATCCATAAACTAGTGAATGATGACTCATGTCAGCTTTATGGTTTGTGTCGATGAAAACTCTGTGCTAGCTGTTAACACACTGGGGGATATTTCAACAGCACATTATGTGTGGGGGTCTATATATTAATTGCAAGGAGAGGAGATTATCATTTTAGTTTCTTATCTGTTAAGCATTTCTTACCTTCCAGTTGGAAAAACAGGGTACTTATCATCCAGTTAGGAAAACAAAGTATTAATAATCCTGCTTGTCACTTTTTATGAAGTACTAATCATTTACTTGATCCTATGTTTTGGATTTAGATTTTCACAAGTAAAATCTCAAAACAACAAATTCCTATGGCTGTTCCAGTTTTCTTGTTCCGAGATTTTATTTCAAAGAATATGCTTTCTACAATTGAGACATCAGAAAAGTTTGGGGAAATTCTTTTATTTAGATGTGAATTGCAGCAAGTTTTGGTTTTTTTTTTTTTTTTACTAATAAGGCATAGTGTCTGGCAAAACCAATACTCAAATACACCCAATCTCCACTTACTGCTTTCCATTTGCATCCATTGATATACATGGAAAGACTAGTTTTAAAATCTGGGGAGGTGCAGATGACAGAGTTCGAGGAAAGAGATCATACAGGAATGGAGAGGGAGCTCTTCAGAAACATTTCCCAGGGAGAAACCATAATTCAAAGAGACACATGCACCCCAGTGTTCACTGCAGCACTATTTACAATAGCCAGGACATGGAGGCAACATAAATGTCCATCAACAGAGGAATGGATAAAGAAGATGTGGTACATTTATACAATGGAATATTACTCAGCCATAAAAAAGAACAAAATAATACCATTTGCAGAAACATGGATGGACCTAGAGATTGTCATGCTGAGTGAAGTTAAGTCAGACAGAGAAAGACAAATATCATATGATATCGCTTATATGTGGAATCTAAAAAAAAAGGGTACAAATGAACTTATTTACAAAACAGAAATAAAGGCACAGATGTAAAAAAATAAACTTATGGTCAGGGAGGAAAGCGGGGGAGGGATAAACTGGGAGATTGGGATTAACATATACACACTACTATATAAAAAATAAAAAACTAATAAGGACCCACTGTATAGCACAGGGAACTCTACTCAGTACTCTGTAATGGCCTATATAGGAAAAGAATCAAAAAAAAAGGAACGGATATATGTATATGTATAACTGATTCAGTTTGCTGTGTACCTGAAACTAACACAACACTGTAAATCAACTATACTCCAATAAAAATTAAAGAAAAAAAAAAACAAAGAAACATTTCCTAGCTTGTAAGGACTGGTCCTTAGTGGTTAAGTATTAGAAGTCAGCTTTAATGAGAACTGTCCAGGTGGGGATCTGTGAGGACTCTGGGGAGAGGCAGCCCTGTATTATGATTTAGGAGATAAAATCATTGTTTTTCTGCAAATCTTTGGAGCACCTTTCACTCTAAGCTTTGGGGTATCACTACTCTTGGCACTGACCATGGCAAATTAATACAGGTCATTAATTACAATTATGAGATTCCTTCAGTAGCATCTCAGGTCATGGATTTGAAAGCAGGACAGGAGCAGAATATCATCACAGATTCTGTGGGGTGAGTGACTTAAAAGCTGCTTTGTGAGATTCTATTTGGGGGCTGTCTAGTGAAAGATATGGGGAAGTCATTCATTACTCAAATGCAAGAACTGTAGCCTGGTCTTGTGGGACGTGGAGGTCATGGCACAGTTAATCTTTATTAGGCTTCATGATGTTTCAGTCATGTTTCTCTCTAAGTATCTGTTCTTTTCCCCCTCTCTGCCAAATCACTTCCCTTGCAACGCTCCTGAATTGCCATGACACACTCTGACTGCACCTTTCCATGTGCTTAGAGATCCAGGTCCTAAAGTCAGCCACAAAATTTTCTGTTAACTTTTAGTGAAAGTCCTTGAGTAAGACAGGTATCGATTCCAAATCCCATCATTTGTGCAGAGTTCAAAGTCACCCAGTACTCCATGGCCACGTGCTCCACACCCTCCCTAGGAACTGAAACAGCATCTCTAAGAGATGATGGAGTGAGCTCGGCTGCCCATGTTCCTAACATGAGCAATTCGGTGATTGGGCAAGGTGCGCACTGGACACATCCTGTTGACACAAGCGAAAGCAAGAATAAAAAGGTGAATTTCTATTATCAAAGTGACCGCTGTTGGGCTTCCCTGGTGGCACAGTGGTTGAGAATCTGCCTGCCAATGCAGGGAACACGGGTTCGAGCCCTGGTCTGGGAGGATCCCACATGCCGCGGAGCAACTAGGCCCGTGAGCCACAACTACTGAGCCTGCGTGTCTGGAGCCTGTGCTCCGCAACAAGAGAGGCCGCGATAGCGAGAGGCCCGCACACCGCAATGAAGAGTGGCCCCCGCTTGCCACAACTAGAGAAAGCCCTCGCACAGAAACGAAGACCCAACACAGCCAATAATTAATTAATTAATTTTTTTAAAAAAAGTGACCGCTGTTGAATTCACAAATGCATAAATCTCATCACATTTGGGTAATACCATGTGCTTATTTTTAACATTGTGGGAATACTGGCTATACAAAAAATTTAATCATTTGTTTTTGTTTTTCCATCCATGGATTATAATAGTCTGTTGTCCCATAGGAAATATTATATTTGATACATAATGGGAAAATGATGCTACTTAACATATAAAGCATGGACATGTTCTTCTACTTGTTGAGAATATACTGTTTTACTGGTAATAAACACGCATTTATTCTCATTCTCAAAACAAGGTACTTTTATCCTCTTCATGCCGATGAGGAAACTGAAACTCATGGAAGTCAAGGACCTTATATGAGTCAAGGACTTTATATGAGGTCACATATCTATTATATTGAAAAACTGGGTCATGAAACTAAATCAGCTCAGATTGAAAACACTTACTTCATCCAAACAAGTTCTCTGAATGTGAATCACCTCATGACCTCACTTTAAAGCATAAAAACAGTAAAGTTGAATCTTTTTATAAAATTTATAATGAACTAGATTGATTAAACACTCAGAAAAAGAAAATAATTTGGTAAAGAAAAGAAGGCTCTCACTCGCCTCACCAAATCTGGCAACAATTCCACACAATGCCGTGCGGAGAGGTTACGATTTCCTAGTTACTTTATTTCCCAACTACACGAAGTCATTTCAAGAATAAGTTTTAACTCTCATTTCTCATAGTCTGCAACTTCCTACACACATTCTGTCAGATATTAGACAAACTATGTTAGGCCTAGTACTATGCAGGATTTTATTACACTAAGCAGGCATGAAAGTTGAGAGCCTAGCATAGTAAATATTAATCACAGACTAATGAACAGTGGGAGACTTCAGAATATCAATCTGTACTGGGGGAAATTTTGAATTAGAGACACCACTTCCTACTAATAAATCAGTAGTGAAAAATGGAAGGCTTTCTCAATGCATCTGTTTACGTAGCTAGATCTCTAGTCCTAAAGGAGCATACAGTATGGATGCCAAAGGGGTGTAATTTTATCGCCCCACGTGGGACTTTTGCATTTTTAACAGAACCATTTTTTAAAATTTATTTACCTCCAAAAGAGGCTGGATTGTATCACAGGAAACTTGAGTGCATTCTTCAATATCGGAGTTAAACTAGTTCATGAGTGGTTAGAGCTTGTCTCCTTCTTCCTCTTTAGCGTTCAAACACCATTGTCTAAAGGGAGCAGAAGACCCCAGGTTAAGAGGAGAATTGAAATGCCAAGATTTGACTGGTTTATGGCTTTTATTAAATGTGCAAATTACTGCTTTTGCCTCTGAGCACTTATACCATATATAACAAAAAAAAAAGACAGTATCTTCCATCATAATTAACAATTCCATTAATGACATCAGACACAATGATACATCTCCGCACTTACATGTCCTTAATGACTGTCAATGAATGGAAGTACATCCCTTTCCAGTAGCCCAAGTTCATTATTTATTAAGACAAGTATGAGAGTGGGTAGTGATAATTAGGATTTTATGATATTTTTGATGCCGATAATACAAAAGTAATGAGACTCAGTTTGAGGGCTTTTGTTTGTTTGTTTGTTTGCTTATTCTTTAACATTCAGGTAGTATTTAAAACCTGCACTAGGTATTCATATTTTAATGGGAGCATTTAAAAGTGACTGTTAACAATATAAAGGTCTCTTCATACCATTGTAATCAGGACTGAAATTGTATCCTGAATAGGTATAGTATGAGCTTTGTTTACTGAAAGGACACAAGCACAGTTATTAGGAACACAATAAAAAATAAAGATCCCATAAGTCAACTAGAAATGGTGCATGTCATTTTGAAATACAATAGAAATATTACTTTCAAAATGATTACTTTATTCCATTTCAAATATATATATATATAAAGTAATAGCTACTACGTAATAGTATTACAGAATACTATAAGCATTAATCACTAACAGTTTTTCAATTCACTCAAAATTTCTAGACTCATTGAAAGCAGGGCGAGTTATGTTCACCTCCAATATATTCCCAGTTCTTTGGGTTTAGTGGTGGTTCAGTAAATATTTAAGATACCTTTTTAAAGGAGTAGATATACATGTAGCTTTTCTTTTGTGTAGAAGAATTTGTACTCTCTCCAGTGACAGCAGTCTCTTCACAAATGTTCAAATATATCTAAAGTTATGATACAGTTTCCTAAGTCTATGTAATGCAATAACATAGAAGCAGTTACAGTCTTATGTCTATTTTAGTAAAATATTTGTGCTTATGTACTTCATGCCTTACATAATACAAGACTGATTCTTTGAAAACATTCACCTTATTTTGTCTAGGATATTAAAGGTCTGTGTTTATTTATATTTTGAGCTTTCCATGTGATTATATTTAAAATTTTAAGGATTATTACACTGAATGCACCGTATTTCTGTATTATGTGTGGAAATGGTAACTTTGTTTACAAAAATTAAACTTTAAGAATTAGTATACTGAAAATGAATTGTACAGGTGACAATAATAAAAATGGCTATCTTTATAGAGTTTGTTTTGTTTTGCTTTGTTTTAATACTCACAGTAAAGTCATCTTAATTTTTTTCATTTAGGAGTACAGTCAATGTAACATAACAATACTTTTCTGATCTTTATTTTTAAGGAATCTCTGGAAATATTAGGAGGTGTTTTAATCAATATTATTAGCAAAAACAAAATAAAAGTCCTTTACAATTCTGTTGTCCAATATGCATTTTGGATATAATTGTGTATAGTAGTTTCTATCTCATTTTATCTTATTTAACCTACTTATTTTTGCTAGGAAGCCACTGATGTTATAGGTCAGTGTTTCAAAATGTATTTATACCCTGCAAGCAAACAAAAAAACCCACAAGATATATTTACCCTTGTCACAAGGACTTTTGATAATTTACAGCTAGCATTCAGGACCAAAAGCACTGAAGTAATCAAAGAGGTCACCAAAACATATTTTAAAATATATTTATTTTTTTGATTGAATTTAATAGAAAAATGCCATAAATCTCCAAAGTTCATCATTGTTCAATATAAAATAACTGATACAATGCAGGTATGTCATTAAAAATTATAATAGTACTTGCTTGGCAAGGATGAAAATTTTAACTTGTATTTGAAATTTATAATAAAATAAATGTTAAAAGCGTAAAGGTAGTTAATCAAGATGATCCTAAAATGTAATAAATAGAAGGGTAATAGTTTTATACCCCTCCCGAAAAAAATCTCGATCTATTAGGGTAGAGAGGCAGCTTAAAATGAGAAAAATAGGGATAATTATCTAAATAGTGGTGATTGTCAGATTTATTTGAAGGTCATAAACAATATAAGAAGTAAATGAAGTGAGTGAAAGCGATATATATTCAAGGCTTTTATTCTTGCTGGCTTTCTAGCAGTTAACAAAGTTGATTCAATATCAGTAGGTTTAGAGACGTGCAAAATAATGTTTACTTTTTGACCCTCTAGAGTAAAAATAAAATGTGTTGTTCCAATTAACTAGATATATCACTTTTAATTATTTTGCTTTCTACAGCATGAGCTGTAACTGTTTGGCTCTAATGAAAGGATGACCTAGAGGAAAGAGGAGGACAGCAAGATTGAAAGTTAATTCTAACACGATTGGGCCACCAGTTGCTGCATGGCCTGACAATTAATGCCTGGGCTGTGATGGCCCTTTCCACCTGCCCACAGTGCATTTTCTTCTGGTAACCACCCCGGAGCTTCCTGTCTAACTTTGGTTTTCATCTTTGCAGGTTTGGATTTATTCTTCATAAAGATGAAGCTGTACTACAAAAAATTGATCTTGAAACCATGTCATACGTCAAGACCATTAACTTGAAGGACTATAAGTGTGTCCCTCAGTCGCTGGCGTATACACACTTGGGAGGATATTATTTTATTGGCTGTAAACCCAACAGCACTGGGGCGGTTCCCCCACAGCTCTTGGTGGACAGTGTAACTGACTCGGTCATTGGGTTCAACAGTGATGTGACAGGCACTCCGTATGTCTCTCCGGACGGACACTATCTTGTCAGCATCAGTGACGTGAAAGGTCTTGTGAGGGTCCAGTACATCACCATCAGAGGAGAAATACAAGAGGCTTTTGATATTCACACAAACCTGCACATATCTGACCTGGCCTTTCAGCCATCCTTTACGGAAGCCCATCAGTACAACATCTACGGTAGTTCAAGCACACAGACTGATGTGCTCTTTGTGGAGCTCGCCTCTGGGAAGGTTAAGATGATAAAGAGTCTTAAGGAACCACTCAAGGCAGAGGAATGGCCTTGGAACCGGAAAAACAGGCAAATCCAGGACAGTGGCTTGTTTGGTCAATATCTGATGACGCCTTCCAAGGACTCTCTCTTTATACTAGATGGACGACTCAATAAGTTAAACTGTGAGATCACTGAAGTTAAGCAAGGAAATACAGTCGTCTGGGTTGGAGATGCCTAGGAGCCTATTAAACAATTATTAAGTGAAGAGCTTTCCAGTACACTGCACTTAATCCATGGTTTCAATTTACAACTTACATTGCTTAACTTTTCAAGTGTATCCTAGGCAAACATAAGTTACTTGGGTGGCCCAAATAAAATAGATTTTTTTTTTGGCAGAGAAATACACAATTAGTAATATTGGTTGATTAGAAATATTTAACACGATATTTAATGAGAAGCTATTATACATCAATTGCAAGAATCAGATCTATAGTTATGTTTTAAGCTAATAAAATAGGAATTTAAATACTTACAAATAACTGCAGGGAATTTGAAATGATTTTAAGCATCATTTCATTTTGAGGGTGATTTATCTATTTTTTTCTCTGTCCTTTTGGTACGCTTACACCAGAAATAAAAGGTGTTATGGAACCTTAAAATTCTTAATTCAAAATATTCTGTCCCATCCACTGTTTATAATCTTTTGTGCCTTGAAGGGAATGTCACAAGAAGAAAAGGAAGGCTAAAAACTGCATACTGACCGCCTACATCACTGTAAATTTCTTGTCATTAAAAGAGAAAAGTTGAATATCTCTTGCAACAAACCCAGTCTTCAGTCATTTGTCTAACCCTCAATGAGATGTCGTTTGAAGGCATAAGTTGGCCTAAGGTTGTACACAGGTGACAAACTCTGACACTCACTGTATAATCTGCAGCATGCTATGGAAAATGGGGAGGAAAAGAGGAAAATAATTATGGTGAAATGTTTGCAATGTATTCTCAACTCCTTTTGGTTTCAATCACTAGAGTGTATTATATTTTTAATGCAAGTTTGTCTGGGATGTCAACTGCTTACAAATGTCTGTTATTAGTGGAATAGATTTTTTCTTTTCGTGTAGTCCAGTGTTGCATCAGCAGGAACTTCCATTTCTAAAACAAGCATTATTTGTGTCTGCTTAGAGTAAACCACATATCGGGAAATTAATAACAGGAAGAAAAAACTGGCTAGAGAACTGATGAGTATTAGTGGTTTAGGAGAATTAGTAACAGAAATTGGGAATTAGGGGATAGCACCACAGTGGTGAGGAAAGATGTACTTCTCCATTGCCTTTGCTATTTAAATATAACCCATCACAGGACTTCATTCCTTTATAACTTTCCTAAATAACTATTGTTTAACTCCTACATAATCCTTAAACAACTCTCTCACTATGTCCCGTAGTTTGAAACCTGACTAATCCTCTTATTTGAGACACTGCATAGAAGTAAAAATTATTGCTTTTCTTTTTCAAGGCAAAGAAAAGGCTGGTAGAAGTGGATTAAAACTAGTGAGTTGGTTTATTAAAATAAGCGGATAATTATCCAGGCTTAAAGTAATAGCTTACATGTTTGGAGAATCTTTTTACTTATTTTTGTTTTATTGTTGCTAAAAATGCTAGTGAGCTGTTGAAATGACCTCCATTTCCTGAAGGTAATCCAATAAGGTCTTTTTTAAATACAAATTTTACTCAAGTTTAAATTGTGTAAAACTGCTTAGAAACCTGACATTTTATAGTGTGTAATATCTTATGTGTATATAGCATCCTGAACTGTGTGATACAGTAGATTACTTCTTAGCTTAAGGAAGCATTATGGGAGGTAGATTTAATAAACAACAGAAATCAGCTTATGTTTCTACTTATCTGTTTTCCTTTCTAGCAATTTTCTCCTTTGGGATCATGAACCACATAAAGTGTCTGTGACCTAATGATTTAATGTTAAGTCTGTCTCATATATCCTTCTTTGGTAGCTTACACCATGTGGGTGCTCTGTCTGTAGACATTGCTTGATAAAAGGAGAATAAACTTCTTACATTTTAACTCTTGAGAGTTCAGTCAGTGTTTTAATGTAAATGCCCATGTTTTGTTTTGTTTTCCTCCCTGTACTTCAAACATAGTCTGCTGTTCTGCATTATTTTTAAAGTGGTGGGGTGGGGTAGAGGGCAGGTAAAGTGAGACCAATCAAGGAATGACCATTTAGCTTTATTATATCAATTCTAAGTTGCTCTATGCCTTCATATTCATGTGTAAAGCAAGATATTTATCCTTTTAAGGTGTCTATGTCTTTAGAATCCCTTCTTATATATTAAAGAAATGAGTATCAGAATGGAACATAAAAGTAGACTCAAATCCTTTCCTTTCAGCATCCTTACACTTTCAGCCACACAAATACTGAGCCCTCTTTTTTAACAATGAAATATTCAAAATATTGACATTTGTGATTCTTTTAAAAAAGAAGGAAATGCAATAATATAATATTTTCTAAAGTAGATAATTATTTCTTCAACAGAATAAGAGCTGGCCGACAGGGCATCAGCATTACTCTATACACGTCTTGATAAAAGTGTGTTGAAAATAATGATCTCATCAATAATGTGGGCATGTGTAAAAACTGAACGTTAAGAAAAGCCAAGATAAAAATGATAAGGTCATCGCTCTAAAAAGAAGCTATAACATCAAAGAGTAGATTTTTAATAGGCAAGAGAAAATGGTGAAGTGATAGCAAAAAATAATAATAATATGATTTTGTTGCAAATTATCTGGTGATAATTTTGTGATATCAATGAAGGGCATGAAGTAAGAAAAGGTGTGAAATCAAGAACAGAAATAGGATATGGAGAGGTCCTTGAGCACAACTGACTAGAAAAAGTAAATACTTATGTAAAGAAGGTGATATCCATAACTCAAGAAAAGTGGGTTATGATCAGATTTTGGAGGGAGGGAAGTGAAGAATGGAGCGAATTTAAAGAGTTTAGACTTAATCCAGACAGTAGGAGCTCAGCAATAATTTTTAAAACGAGAAATAACAGTGAAAACAACACTTTCAACATTCATTATTTTCTAATGGAATGAAGATTTGACAAGGGAAATTAGAGAAAGAGGTATCATTTGGGAGGCTACTGCAAAAAAATGTAAGTTTGTGATCTTTAATATATGACAATTAAATTGAAAGTATATATTACAAGACAGGGCGTGTTAAGGAACCAGACTTGAGATGGCAACTGAATAAGTGTGTATGATAAAAAGAAACAAATCAACAGGTCTCAAATAGGACATCAGTGGTAAAAATAAAGTCATGAAAGAGAAGCAGATTTGGGTGTAAGAAGGAGAATTTAGATAAAAGACAAATAATACTGGACATGGGATATATTTCCAGAGTAGTGTCATCATGTTTATGTAGCAAACCAATACAATTTTCAGGCATTATTCCACCTCCTGTTTAATGATATGAAAGTAAAGTAGAAGCACTTTTTAAAAAGTGCAATTTTAGAACCTTATCACCTTTAAGACTCCCACACAAAAGTTCTTCGCAGGGTTTTCTTTTAAAAAATAAGTGAACTTGACTGGATTTTACATTATTTTAGATTTTACATGATGAAATGATACGTTTAATCATATCTGACAGCTTGTCATATTATGTAAATTTTAAAAGTGTGAAAACATTAAGAACAATATGGCTATCATGAAAATTAATACAACTCTAAAATAGGATGAAAATGTACACCCCAATGTTACAACCTTACGAACTCACAAGGGGCCACTTCTAATGTCACTGGTCCATACATCTACCATTTAGCGGTTCCTGTGTGAATGGGTAAAGAGAGAAAAAGCAGCATCTTATCAAAAGCCTATTTTCACTTTTCTTCCAAACACACTCTAATATCATTTATCTCTCCTTGGAATCTTCATGCACAGAAATATGTTCTGAAAATCATGCTATAGAAATTCACGATTGTAGACTTGAGTCACGGTAACCTTCCCCATCCTCTGAGAAGACTAAATCTTAACATATGAGCATGATTTGTTAGTCTGTAATTTTTTTTTTTTTTTTTTTTTTTTGTGGTACGCGGGCATCTCACTCTTGTGGCCTCTCCCGTTGCGGAGCACGGGCTCCGGACACGCAGGCTCAGCGGCCATGGCTCACGGGCCCAGCCGCTCCGCGGCACGTGGGATCTTCCCGGACCGGGGCACGAACACGTGTCCCCTGCATCGGCAGGCGGACTCTCAACCACTGCGCCACTAGGGAAGCCCTGTTAGTCTGTATTTAATAAATGATATAGTCCTATTAGTAAATAGAAAAGCACACAGCTTTTTCAGCAATATTCATCAACAAAATATTCCTGCCTCTGTGTAATATAATGGGCACTGCACAGCTCTTTTACAGTAATGTGCAACTAACCATTGGTGAATTAGAAAAGATTTCACCATTTTTCTTTTATACGAGAGTACAGTAATGATAAAATGCTCAATGTTTTGAGACTTGTGTTCAAGTCCATAACTAAATTTTGCATGTAGTATAGTTTGGCTGAAACTGAGAAAGAACAGACTGAAATACCAAGTGTATCTTTTAATGTTTGATAAATATTTCGAAGACTCTCTATAGCACATTTTCCACTTTTAAAAGAAGATTCAGAATTGTCTCAATGTCAAAAGAATATACGGTCAATTCAATTGGAAAGATGTTCGTTTTATTCATGTGTATAAATTATTTTTGCATTTCCATGAAAAAGTACACTGTTCCTTTACACCTGGCTCTATATACTTCTTCAGTGCTACAAAGTCCAAGTGAAAAATCCCATGATAATCAAGAAAGGGACTCTACACATGAAAATATAGAGATATCACAAATGGATAATCACTGAATTACTCCACTATGCCTCTGCTTATCCACCTACCTTCAAACCAGTTTTGCTTCTAATTCAAGGTTCTGTACTTTGTTCAGAACTATTACCAAAGCATAGCAAACACTCCACAACTGATCTTGGGAATAAAGTAGTATTCATGACTTTCTTTAGGTCATTACACATCATTTTGATACATTAGTTGCCCTTTAGGGAAATAATTATTATAAGTTGAGCAAAAATAAATATATCAATTAGATTAAGGATATTAACATACAGTATGTTAATTTTGTATAGTTTTAAAAATTTTATTGTTGACAGAAATATTACATGATTTCATTTTGTCTATATTGGTGCAAATGTACCATACATCATGCAGGTTTACACAGCAGCAGTTAAACATCACACAGGGGTGTGTGTGTGTGTGTGTGTGTGTGTGTGTGTGTGTGTCTCAATTTGGGCATATGCAAAAATGGACGCATCTGGGATGGAGAATTAAATCTTAATATTCAAACATACCTCATTAGTACTTTTAAATTTCTCTTAAATCTAGGACAAGATTGATTTAAATAAAATGTTTTATATATAAGATTTTAGTGTAAGTTTGTGGAATGATTGTAGAGCACAGAATCTCCATCTTCTACACACCTATATATATGTGTTCTTTATAATGAACCAAAATGAGGACATAATTTCAAAGTACTTATGCAACACCTACTAATTAGCATCCATGTGTATAAAGTACGAACTACAGAGAAGTAAGAAAATAAAAGAAAAAGTAGTGTGCCTTGATTCTGGAGATTCTATTAGATGGAGTAAATAAAGATATGTAAACATGTATAGCAATACTAAGTACCACTTAGCAATGTAACACTAAGATCTAATGAATGTATACATATGTACACATATGCATATAAATACATGTATTTATACATGCAAAAATTAGCTCTCTAATATTTTCTCACAATTACTAGTACATATTAAAAACAGTTACAGACACAAACTTAATAAAGCAAAATAATATAGAGAGCATTCTCAGTTCACTGAAAATAAACTGAGAAATAATTTTTCAACTACTTAAGAAATTATAAATATGTAAATAAGCATGTACATTATACAACCAATCACAACACTTTAAAAAGGAATCAAATTGAGAGGTGCAGAATCTGTGGATTCTGTTTATAAAAATGAAAATGAAAACAACATACTTCAAAAATAATGTGATGCTTCTGACATTTCTTAGAAGAAACCTTCAAAGAAAGTTACTCCCACTGTAATAAAGAGAAAAAGCTGGAAAATTGCCAACATCATAATTTCACCTGAGCATAGCATAGAGCTGGGGGTGCAAGGTCAACTGGTAAACTAATTTCTAATGAGGAATAAGGAATTATTTAGCCCTTGGCACGGCACGGGAGAAAGAGGTGGCCTACATGAAAAGCAGGTGGCACGAAATCAGCTAAAAGTTTTACAAGGTCTTACAGGCTATGTGGAGGGCACCTTATCAGTTTGGAATGGCTGGGGTGAAGCGGGTGAGGCTCAGACACAGGAGGAGTTTCCACACTCAGAATCCTTTAAGCACATAAGATGAAAGGCCAGCAGGAAATCGGAGACACCTACCCTGGTGCTGTGTGTAACGTGACCATCTGCTGTGGAGAGGAAGCCTTGTCCCCTTGCTGACGCTCTTGTACCCTAGGAAGCCAAACATTAAGCTCCTAGGGCAGGGCAGCTATCTGTCTCGCCCCCAGAACAGGCAAGGACCCAATGTTTCAGGAGGAGTAAAAGCAGACCTTCTGTCTCTGAGGGAGGAGTAGCAAGCACCCAGCCTCAAGACAGGTAAATAAAGGAGAGAAGAAAGGATGCTCTGGTGCTGGGGGAGGGACAGGAAACCTGGTCCCATGGACCGTGTAAAGAAGAACTGTATGCCACTTACACTTAAAGGGACACTTTTTGTATTAAACTCTCATTTGTCTGATATTAGTAGAGCTGCTCCAGACTTCTTATTGTTGCTTTTGGAATAATATCTTTTTCACCCTTTTATTTTATATTTGTATCTTTCAGTTTGAAATGTTTCCTTTTAACAGTATATATTTGGATCCTTTTGAGTCCAGTCTGACGTATTCTGATTAGATTATTTAATCCATTTATCTTAAATGTATTATTACTATCATAGGAATTACATCTTCTTTTTTTTTTTTTTTAATAGGTCTCATGTCTTTTCTGTTCCCCTATTCTTCTTTACTGCTTACTTTTGAATTGGGTGACTATTTTCTAGGGTAACATTTCAATTCCTTTAATGATCTTTTCACTCTTTAGAAAATCGTTTTTGTAATTGTTGCTTTAGGGCTTACTAGGTACATCTTATTAAAACAACTTCAGATTTATACTAACTTAATTCTAGTGAGATACAGAAAAGTTACTCCCATAAAGCTCTAATCACTCTTCCCTCATTTTGTACTGCTTTTTGTTATTTACTTTATGTAAATGTATGTCTTTTAAATAAACAGAAAAGGAAGAACAATTATATATTTTTTCTGGTCCCCTTTGTTGGTTCCTGTGTAGCAGAGTTACCATGTTACCATTTCCTTATTCCAGTACAGCTTTGCTCCTATTCACCTCCTTTGTGCTTTTAGTGTCAAATATATTGCATAAGCATGTGTGACAGATGCTACAATACATTATATATAATGTGTATATATAACACATGTGTATATATACTTTTCAATAAATAATTTATATGTCAGTTAAAAGAAGACAGGAGAAGATATAGGCATTTATAATATCTTTTTTAATTGCATAATTGTCCATACTGGTGCTCTATATGTGTGTGAGTGTGTGTGTGTGTGTGTGTGTGTGTGTGTGTGTGTGTGTGTAGATCCAAATTACTGTCTGTTGTAACTTGATTTCAGCCTCAAGAAATTTGTTTAGCATTCTTGTAGGTATGTCTGCTATCAAGAACTTCTCTCAATTTTTGTTTATTTTAGAATGTCTTTATTTCACCTTTATTTTTGAAAGAAAGTTTTGCCAGGTATAAGATTCTTGAGAGAAGGTTTTTTTTTTCTTTTAGCAATTTGAACATGTCATCCCACTAACTTCCAGCCTTCGTTTTTCCTGATGAGAAATCTGCTGTAATTCTTAATGAGACTCTCATGTGTGTGACATGTTATTCTCTTGCTGCTTTCAAAATTGACTATTTTTTGTCTTTCAGTAGTTTTACTATGACATGCCTGGGTTTAGATCTCTTTTTATTTAAACAACTTGGTCATTATAGAACTTCTTTGATGTGTAGATTATTGCTTTTATTACATTTGCATGTGTTCAGCTATTATCATTTTAAATAACATTTTCCCTCGTCCTCTGCCATGCTCATTTTATATATATTGGTATGATTAATAGTGTCATATCCTTCTCTGAATCTTCATGCAATCTTTTTTATTCTCTTTAGCTCTTTTCTTTGAATGGCATATTCTTTATCCATTTGTTTTCAAGTTGGTTGAGTCTTTCTTCCATCAGTTCAAATCTAATGTTGAACCACTCTAGCAAATTTTTATTTTCTTTTATTATAATTCTCAACTCCAGGATTTTTGTTTATTTTCAATCAATTCTAGTTTTTAATTTATATTCTGTATTTGACAAAATATTGTCATCCTAACTTCCTTTACTCGTCAAGAATCATTTCTATTCTTTCTTTGACCGTATTTATAGTGGCTGCTTTGAAGACTTGCCTATTAAATGCAATTACTGGACCATCTACTGAGCAGTTTCTGGTGTCTGCTTTTTTCCTTTTGTATGAGACACACTTTCTCAGTTCTGTGGTTTTGCTGTAGCTTTTGTTGAAGACAACACATTTTCGATAACATATCAACTCTAGATATTCTGTCTTCCTCCCTGGGCTTGTTGTTGTCCTTGTTTACTGTTACATTGTTTACTTACTTAGCTGGACTATTGTAGTAAAATGTAGATTGCCCACAGTGTGAAGACTGACATTGCTTCTCAGAGACCACAACACTGAGCACGTGCAAAATGACTCTGTGATGACGTTGTTTTAGCAGAGTTAGTTCTGAGTGTTTCTGTGCCTGATGTCTCTGTTAAGCTGTCTGTCTCCGTTGGCATCACACTGAGCTGTTAGGCTCCATGAATTGCTGGCTGAATTTGTTATTGTTTTCAACAATGTCCTGGGAGACAAATTGCTCCAGTCTGCTCCTATTAACTTCAATTTCCTATTCAGGGATAGTTTTGAGGCCTGCCTTAGGGGTTTGTTATGATCTGGTTTTCTTTAGCATCTCTTCCTGGTTATCTCTGAAAACTTAGCTGACCTGTGATGTAGCTTGTTACCCATATGGGGCTACCAGCTTCCTCTTATTTGGTTACCACTAAAATCTCTACTGTTTTTTAAAAAGCCTTTTAGTTTAAGTTCCTTTACACTGTGGAAATAAAGTCAGAATTTTATGAGAATAGGTCTGCTGCTCTCTGTTCTTATGATCTGTCTTTCCCCTATTCTTTTTTTTTTTTTTTTGCGGTACGCGGGCCTCTCACTGTTGCGGCCTCTCCCGTTGCGGAGCACAGGCTCTGGACGCAGGCTCAGCGGCCATGGTTCACGGGCCCAGCCGCTCAGCGGCATGTGGGATCTTCCCGCACCGGGGCACGAACCCGCGTCCCCTGCATCGGCAGGCGGACTCTCAACCACTGCGCCACCAGGGAAGCCCCTTCCCCTATTCTTATGATCTGCAGAATATCTGAGCCACAGATATTTTGGTACTGGAAATAGTTGCTCCCCACTCTTGGAGTGACTCCAGCTTTGTGAGCAGGGCAGTGGGTGGGAAATGGTACTTCCCTGTTCTTTTAGATCCTGGGACTTCCTTCAATTGTCTACATTAAATGACATGATGTAGTATCCCATTAGCTTTCTGATCACCTGAGCATCGCATGAGCAGTTTTCTTCACATCCATTCATCTCCAGTCATACTGTCTTTTCCTTTGAAAGACCACTCCTGACACTTGCTGGTCCTTCTACCTGGAGTACTTATTCCCCAGACATTCATACGAATTGTCTCTTCACGTTCTTCAGATGGCTGCTTGCCAGTGAGCTTTTCTGAATACCCTATTTAAAACTTGCAGAATTTCCAGAATATGGCTATCACGTTTGCTGATATTCATTTCCATAATTGAATTGATATCTAACATGCTATACAATTTATTTTCTGTTTATTATCTATGTAACCCTATCTGACACATCCACATTATGCAACCAAATGAGAGCAAGGAGAGCAAACCAAAAAGGCATTGTATGTGGTAGGCACATATTAGGCAGTAAATAAACATATGGGAGATGATTGGATTACTATTTTAATTGGACTCAAACTAGTTTTTGGTCTCTGTAGAGCATATGTTTAACTTCCTGAGAATCTCAAATCATTCTGGCAAAAATGTATGCCTTGAATGTTATTAACTGTGATAACTGAAAGTAACACTATTCAGGCAGGTGTTTTCTATTTAATATCCTCTAATTCTCTAAAGTATTAGAGTTAATAGACATAATGAACATTTGGATAGATGATGTCTTTTAAACATTTGCCATCTCACATTAAATGTAATTTGTTATGTAAACATGATGTTATGTTAAAAATTAATCCCTTACATATATAATTAAACTCTAAACTAATATACATTATATTTTAGTTGTTTATAGAGGCAGATTGTCCATTTTATATTAGCCTTATCCCAAGAAGCATGTTTATATAAAATAAATAAAAGATGTTGCATCTATAGTATCCCCCCAAAATATCAGTGTATTTGGGGATAATCTGTATTTATGTTTTGAGATTAATTCATCAAATCAGAAGTATACCATTCATTGCTGAAAATATCTACAACTTTATTTAAATATCTCTTAACTGTGTGATGAATTTATGCTTTTACCTCAACATCCAACATGAAATAATATGGCTTTATTTTATCTTATTCGTATGTATTGTGCATAAATTTTTCACTGTTATCCAACTATATTCAACCTCTCCTTCCATTATTAGCTCAGTTTCTAATTTTGTTAATATTAGTTATAATTATTTGGACTAAGTACCACCATCCTTTAAAGTTACACTGTTTAAAGAAAATTATAATAGAAAAATAAATACATGTACTTATTATACTTGAAATGCTGAAGTATGTTATTTAGAAATTGTGTTTTTGAATTCTCTCAGAAAATGTCTAGGCTCAATTTTTGTTCTTTAAAATATTTACTGCTTTAAACCCTCCTAGGATTTTTTTTTCATAAGATCTATTACTATGTATTCTTTTAACTTGTAAAAACTGTCAAATTATGTTTAATAGTCCAAGTCTAGAAGAAATACACATAACACAAGGGACTATGGGAAAACAGTCTCCCTCAGGCATTCTGTTGACCCTGGATGTTGAATGGCCAGCAGTTTGCTATAACTTAGATATTTAAATTTCTTAACACTTTATAGTTTGTGGGTATGTATTAATAGTTTGTATTAATAAAGAAATTCTTTGTTTAACAGACTCCTCCTAAAAAAAAAAAAAGTTTACAAGGTAAATTGTAGGCCAATAAGTTTACTAGAGAGAATCAGAGAAAGGCACAGCTAAGAAGAGCCCTCCTGGGTTCAGAGCAAATCACAAAGATGGACATCAGAAACCGCCTCTGCAAAAAACCCTGAATGTAATTTGAGAAGACTTTTGAGCAAGTTGCCCCCAGGGTTTGTTGAAACAATAGAGGATGCAGGGAGGGGGAAGGGTAAGCTGGGACACAGTGAGAGAGTGGCATGGACACATATACACTACCAAACATAAAATAGATAGCTAGTGGGAAGCAGCCCCATAGCACAGGGAGATCAGCTCGTGCCTGTGACCATCTAGAGGGGTGGGATAGGGAGGGTGGGAGGGAGGGAGATGCAAGAGGGAAGAGATATGTATATGTATAACTGATTCACTTTGTTATAAAGCAGAAACTAACACACCATTGTAAAGCAATTATACTCCAATAAAGATGTTTTAAAAAAAAAAATAGTGAATTCAGCCAGCAATTAGTAGAACCTAATAGCCTGGTGTGATACAATGGAGACAGACAGATTAACACAGAGATTAGACAAAGAAATAGTCTAAGAGAGCCCTGCTGAAACCAATGTCATTCAAGGATGATTGTGGAAATGCTAAAGGCTACATCCTCTGTGTAGTAGTATCAAAGGCTTTAACTTGTGTGGGTTTCACTTTAATAGTTCAATAAAGTCATAAATGAATAAACAAGCAAAATACAGTAAGTTCTGTTGAGGGTATATGTATTTGCTACAATATATTACCTAAAATACCTTGCTTTTAAAAACAACAAAAAATTGTACATACAAAGAAAAATGAAAATGTGATACGAAGGGAGGGACAAACAAGCAACTGAAAATGTTTTTGAGTGGCCCCAACTGTTGCACTGAACAGGCAAAGAGTTCAAAGTAGCCATTATAAATATGATCAAAGAGCTAAGGGAAACTGTGGTTTAAAAAAATCAAAGGAAAAGATAATGACAATGTCCTTTCAAAGATAGAATATCAATAAAGAGAGAAATTTTTTTAAAAAGCTGAATTTCTGGAGTTGAAAAGTACAGTAACTAAAAAAACATTCACTGAAAGTAGATTCATAATGATTATGCAATACTAAGCATGAGACAAAAGAAAATAAAGACAAATGAACAGTCTAAGATAAACATGGAACATCACTAAAGACATCAAAATATGTGTAATGGTATTAACAGAAGAAAAGAAAAAAAATGAAGAAATAAGAGTTGAATATTCCCAAAGTTGATGGAAAACATTAATCTACACATCTAAGAAGGTCAGTGAAATCCAAATAGTACAAATGCAAAGATATCCACATGCAGGCATGACACAGTAAAAGTTTTGAAAGCCAGTAACAAAGTGACACACTTTGAAACGAAAAGAAGAAAATGATATGTTACTTATGGGAACACCAGTAAGATTAAGAGTGATGCATTATCACAAACAATGGAGGCCATGAGGCAGGAGATAGATGGGCTCCAGGCTAGGCATTTAAAACTGGCCTCCTGTTCACACCTCCTGGGGTGAGAAGAAGATGGGTTCCATGCTGGACATTCATGACCAGCCCCCTGTTTACATTTTCTGAAGCAAGAGACAAACAGGCCTCAGGATCACATATTTATGGCTGGACTCCTGTCTATATTTCAAGATCTGCACCTGGGTATAAAAAACAGCAACAGAAATAGGATAAGTAACCAGACATTGGACACTTTTATGGCAGGGACAGAGAGGGGCTAAACACTGTTAAAAGATCAAGAAGTCATACATTTCCCATCTTGGGGCAAGGGAAACATTGCACACGTGCAGAAAGCCTCCTTGGGGGCCAAAAAGGAGGAGACACCACCCTGTAATATGTGATGCTAAGGCCGTCCCATATGCCTCTGGGCTATAATCCGTCTTCTCTCTGGGTGTGTATCTCTGCCTTGCTCTGTCTTAACAAAACAAAGTGTTTCTCTGTGTGCTCTCCCACTTGTTGTTGTGCTATGTCTCTAATAAACTTTGTACCTGTAAATAAAGTGAGAAGAAATACTTTTCCCAGCATGGAGGAGAGTAATCAAGGCAGTGTGGTACTGTTGGAGAGAAAGACATAAATCACTGTAACAGAACAGAGAAACGAGAATTAATTTTGACAAAGGGGCAGAGCAACTTAATTTCAACAGGTGGTGCTGGAGCAATTGGACAACTATAGGCAAAATAAACCTTGACCTTGATATGACACCTTATACAAAAGTAACTCAAAATGGACAATGGATCAAATATAAAACATAATACTAAAAACATAAGACATTTAGGAAAGCATAAGAGAAAATATGTGGGGCAAAGAGTCTTACACTTGACATCAAAAGTATGATCCATAAAAGGAAAAATAGATAAATTGAAACTGTCAAAATTAAAACTTTGTTCTGTAAAAAACCCTAAGATAAAAAAGCAAATTATAGACTGGGAGAAAACATTTGCAAATCCTATATCTGACAGAGGACTTATATGTAGAATGTGTGAAGAATTCTTAAAGCTCAGTATTAATAAAACAAACAATTTAGCTAGAAAACAAGCAAAAAACATGAACAGATATTTCACTGAAGAGAATACGCAGATGACAAATAAGCCTATGGAAAGATCTTCAACATCACTAGCGTTAAGAAAAATAGAAATTAAAATCATAATATCACCACACAGCTATCGGAATGGCTAAATTAAAAAATAGTGATAACCCCAAAAGCTAGTAAGGATTTGTCAAAATTGAATGACTCATACATTGCTGGTTTGAATGTGAAATTGTACAGTAAGTCAGGAAAAGGATTTGACAGTTTATTTTAAAACTAAAAATGATCATAACAAATTACCCAGGAATTGTACTCTTGGGCATTTATCCCAGAAAACTGAAAGCTTTTTACACCTATACATGAAAGTTCAGCAGCTTTATTTATAATTGCCCAAAACAGAAAACTTTAATATTCTTCAATGGATGAATGATTTAACAAACTGTGGAAGAATATTCCTCAGCGATAAAAGGGATCAAACTACTGATACGCCCAACTTGAGTGGCCTTCAAGAAAACTAAGCTGAGTGAAAAAAGCCAATCACAAACACATACTTCATGATTTCATTTATACAACATTTGTTAAATAATATAATTGTAGAGATGATGATGAATCTTGATGGCCATGGTGTAACAGGGAAGAACAAATCTGACTCCATATTGGATCTGTGTCCTTTACTTTAACCTATGTCCAACATACAGCCACAAGCCACATGTGGTCATTGGACACTTGAAATGTGGCTAGTATGACTGAAGAATAGAATTTGTAATTTAATATATTTAATTAATTTAAATCTCAGTTTCAATTACATGTGTCTAGTGTCTACACATTTGACAGAAATAGTTCTTCAAAGTTCTAGTGTGAAAACCATTAACTTAGTGGAAACGATCCTTTTATTGCAACACATAGGATATATGTCTTCTCATTTACATTCTTATTCATACCGCTTTTTATCTGTGTAATCCTGATTGGTCCATTGTCTCTTTGGAATGGTTTACTTATCTTTAAAAGGAAAGAATTAGAACACTTTAAAGCCCCATGTATCTGTATATTACCTCACCTCCCACTGCTACTGTGTTATTTAAAATATTTATGTCTGCCTCTACTGCCTGGTGTACCATTTTCCACGTATCAGTTGGTTCATATTGATAACACAAATCAGATTGAAGCCCAGGGGACAAGAGATGGGGCTCCCTTGTGGTGTGGAAGCTGTGCTGTGTTAGAAATGGTGCTTTTCTAAACCAATTCATGGGATCACAGAGGTGTGAATGCACTTTCTCTCCCAGAGCCTCCATCTTCTGAGAGAGCTGACAGGCTGTGGGTGGCAGCAAGCTGTCATACAGGACAGATTTGCAGTGCATTCCTCAAGTGATGGGATTATAGAGAGAAAAACATTAAAAACTCAACTCAGTGTCAACACTGTGGTTCTTTCCAGCTAGAGGAGGAATTGCCTAGCATTCCCTGTTTTGCAGGAAATTTAATTTAATGAAGTAACAACATCCTTTGGTTGCAGAGATTAGAGCAGTGTTTATTTGATCTGGCAGGATGTCTGCTTTACTGAGAAAGTTTCTTGGGATTTAGTTCAATTACATTAATAAATGTGTGCTTTCTGAATCAGATACCATGCACCACCAGGAAACAAAGATGAATGAGACACTACTGTTGTCGTAAGAAGTTTCCAATTCAGTGAGGACTAACCAACCAAATAAAACAAATATAGGTTGTTGTTTGGCACCTTTTTATCTTTCTCAGTGCAATCATTTGCATCTGTGCGTTGCTGCATTGCTAGTTTGGGAGCTAGCCAAGAAGGTGTTATATGAGTGTAATGTCACTGTGTTTTATACAGCAACATAGCTTTCCCCAAATTGATAAATATTTGCTTTAGGAATAAATGGGCATCGCACGTTAGCAACTTGACATTTTTAGTAGAAGAGGTCTCTGTGTCCATAGCTACACTGATCTTCTAATCTTCAAATTCTGCTTTTTCTATGCTAATTTTACTCCTTGGTTCATCCATTTATGAAATATTTATTAAGTACCAGGTATTGCTAGGCTCTGCTCTAGGTATCGGTTATATAGGAACAAAACAAGCAAAGACTGTTCTCGAAACGGGGCTTTCTTTTTTTTTTTTTTTTAAAGAAGATGTTGGAGGTAGGAGTTTATTAATTAATTTATTTATTTTTGCTGTGTTGGGTCTTCGTTTCTGTGCGAGGGCTTTCTCTAGTTGTGGCAAGCAGGGGCCACTCTTCATCGCGGTGCGCGGGCCTCTCACTATCGCAGCCTCTCTTGTTGCGGAGCACAGGCTCCAGACGCGCAGGCTCAGTAGTTGTGACTCACGGGCCTAGTTGCTCCGCGGCATGTGGGATCCTCCCAGACCAGGGCTCGAACCCGTGTCCTCTGCATTAGCAGGCAGATTTTCAACCACTGCACCACCAGGGAAGCCCGGGGCTTACTTTCTAGTCGGGGAAGAGGCAAGGAACCAGGAGAACAAAATTCTTCTCTCCTAAGTCTTTGACTCCTTGTCCTGTGCCCACTGCTATTCTTGGTGATTTCAAAAGCTGTGTTTTGGCCAATTCCCATTTCTGTTTTCTGTGCTTTGTTTTCCCTTTCCAGGTGATTCTATCATCCCTCCCTTTTAATCGCTGCAGCTCTCAATAACGGTGTACAGGACTTTCTGGGGGAAAGAAATGTCACATGTACACAAACATACTGATGTTAAGTTAAAACCTAGTTAGAGGGGAGGCATGAAGTTTCATAGACCTAGCCTGGGGACTTTTATCCAGTTACCAATGCTGAAACTCTGTCCCCCTGAAACTGAGTTCCTCTGCTGAGTTTATGATTAGTCTCTCTATCCAAAACTTTACTCCCTTTCTTTTCCTGAGCCTGTTCCCCTCAAGATTGAGGACTATCAAAAAAAGGAAGATTGAAACTGTGTACAAGCCCCTGTGTCCCTGCCCTTTGAAGTAAAAGCCTTTTGCTTTAGTCTCCCAGGCCTCCCGAGTCTCTAAAGGCTGCTCCAGAGTTATTGATTAGGAATGTGAAGATGTAGAAACAAAGAACAGCTGTTGGGCTGGGAAACTGGTGACAATTTAAACTGTAAACCAGCCACATAGCAGCATCACTGAACTCCCAGTTCCCTGAAAGATACAGATAAAGGCCTGGCACACATTCCTCAGTTGTTTTTACAGGAAGCAGACCCACCAGATGAAAGCTGCTGACCACAAGCACATAGACCCTATTCTGATTGAAACCAGAAGGTTGATGATGCTTGAAACCTCACCTTGTTGCCAACCAACCTGAGAACTGTGCATGAGCTGAGCACACACCCTGCCGCCCCCTCCTTCACACTGCCGTTAAAACCCCTTCCCCGAAAGCCACTGGGGAGTTGGGGGTCTTCTGAGCATGAGCTGCCCATTCTCCTTGTCTGGCACCTGCAATAAATGCTGCACTTTCCTTCACCACAACCCAGTGTCAGTCGATTGGCTTTCTTACACGTGGGTCAGTGGACCCAAGTGTGGTTTGCTAACAAAGCCCTTTTTGTTAAGCTGGTCACGTTGCCCTCAATGCAACTCAGAGCCACCGAGCATCTTCTAAGTGCCAATTTCATATCCGAGTTCATTAAAATCATTAGACAATAGTATGACTTTCCACTCTTTACTTAATTTTGACAAATTACAGCACAAATGAGTCATTACAAATAATTTGATCACATATGGCAGGTTTGAAAATCTTATTTTTAACAAGTTTACTTTAAAATGTTGAGCAGTAAACCTAGGCCATGTGATTGCCTAAGAGACTGTGAGCCAGAGACATGTGAATATGAGACTTGTTGTAACTCTACAGCTCTGACTTCAAGAACACACTTGTGCTGTAATAGAGAAGAAGCTCTGTATTCTATTACAAGTTATTCATTAAAAGGATGTTGCCTATATGCTTAAATTATACATAATGTCCCATCTCTGGGAACCCTGACTCCCAGGTAATGACCATTAAGCTAAAACACCTTAGTTTAGCTCACAGGAGACATCCTGACCAGGCTCACCTGTGAATGACTGCAGGAAGGAAGAAACTAACACATCCCCTCTGGAGGCTGGTGGGAACCAGGAAATGTTTGACTTTACTCCCTCCCCTTTTAGTATAAAAGGAGCCTGAATTCTAACTCAGGGAAGACGGTTCTTTGGGACATGAATCCACTATCCTTTCAGTCTGCCACTTTCTGAATAAAGTCTCTATTTATTGCCCAACAACTCATCTGTTGATTTGCTGGCCTCCTGTGCGGCAAGCAGTACGAGCTTGGACTGGGTAACAGTGCTAGTCTTTATTAGCCTGGGAGGCTACAAGTGACAAATGAGGATCTTGTTCCTGCCTGTGTTCTGTGCACTCCCTCACTCTGTAGCCATTTGGTGTATAGTATTACCCAATACTGAGACTGATGTGGTGCACAGCCTACTTCCGATCCCGCTGCACGCTACACTGGCTCTCGTCTTGTAGAGATAAAGTTGAGTTTGCATGGCTCACTTGAATAGCTTGGTGATAATATAACATTCTCTCTCATGTTATTATTTCCTGGAGCACATGAGGATTTTTAAGAACTTTATACCACTATGACTTAGGAAGAAGGGGGCTTCTCTCTGTCCCGTATTCTGACTGCACAGACTTACATAGGACTAGTTTAGATGATTTGCCTTGGAAACCATAGACCATTCAGGGCAAACCTCAGTGAAAAGATACCAGGGTGATAAAAAGAGTGGAGGTGGGAAGAGCAATGTAATCTTGATTGAACTGATCCTCTTCTGTGACTCAGACAGTAGGATATATGATGGCGAGTAGGATTCCCGGTAGGGTATGAAGACTTACCTCTTAGGGGCCTGGCTCATTAGATTATATTAGACTTGAAAAAGAAAGAATGACCGCATTTCCTTGGTGACTTCTCTGGAGAACCTTGAGACAGCAGAGTTGGCAGGAATACTATGGAGGAGGCTTCTGGGTTCTGTGGATTATGCCATTAGTTCAAAACATAGACAAGAGGCTTGCTGTAGCCCTGACCAGACGTGGGGCTGTAGTGGTGAGCAGTCAAAGACGAAGGAGAAGCTAAAAAGGTTCAGCACGAGCACTGTTCTGTGACGTCTTGAGATTACAAGGCAGTGGTGTGGAAACTACAACCAAATGCTCAGACATCACTGATGTGCTGAGTGCCTGGCCTACTCTCAGTTGCTTTTTTTCATAGATCTTTATTGGAGTATAATCGCTTCACAATACCGTGTTAGCTTCTGTTGCACAACAAGGCGAATCAGCCATTTGCACACACACATCCCCATATCATCAGCGCAAAGCACCGAGCCAATCTATTTTACATTCGGTAGTGTATGTATGTCGATGCTACTCTCAGCAGACATGCTTAGTGGGAAACTCTAATCTCACTAAAGCTAAAAGTAGTGGGGAATTTGAAACAGGAATGGCTCTCAGGAAGACCTCAGGAAGTATGGTTTCTATTCAAAGACATGGTATATACAAAGTATTTGGATATAGGAATAATAACAAATACTGATACAGCTCTTTGTAGTTACAGGCACTCTATTACATGCTTTAAGTATTTTAACTGTTTTAATGCTCATGGCAACCCTATGAAGTAGATACTATTGAAACTCACTTTCTTGATTAGGAAAAATGAAGCACAGAGAGATTAAGGAACTTAGCCAATGTCACACAGCTAGTAAGAGGTGGAGCTATAAAATGAATCCTGAGTCCATGTTGTTGTTGTTTTTTGTGGTATGCAGGCCTCTCACCGTTGTGGCCTCTCCCGTCGTGGAGCACAGGCTCCAGACGCGCAGGCTCAGCAGCCATGGCTCACGGGCCTAGCCGCTCTGCGGCATGTGGGATCCTCCCGGACCGGGGCACGAACCCGCGTCCCCTGCATCGGCATGCGGACTCTCAACCACTGCGCCAGTGGAAGCTCCAGAGTCCATGTTTTTAATCTCTGGAGCAGCGGAAGTTAAGCTGGCTGGAAGAATATGGTGTGCTGATGCTCACTTGTTCGTGCTAGCTTTTGTCACTCTATTACAAAAGACAGTCAGAAGAGTTTGCATTTACTTGGGAAAAGATTCAGTACACCTCTCGTGTGTTGTCCTCAAAAAAGGTGGATTCGATTTTCATGATATTAATGTTGAAGGAGAGAGTGTAATCTATCATAACAGGTCGTGATACTCACCACCTGTGCTCTGATAAATGATGTTGACATCATGTACGAATAAGTAGAGAAATGATTTCTCAACTTGAGAAGACACAGGAGATACTAAGATGGGCTGCTCAAGAAGAAAGAAAATCAACTTTATAAAATGATTACTTCTAAGTCTGTCCTAAGGTGACATATCAAGGGGTAAAATTATTGGGATTTTGGTGAAACCATATCCTTAAACTGGATGGAATTTGGGGACACATATGTCAAATTGCATATAAAAAGGATGCTTCTGAAGAAGTTAATAAAACTTCCTAACTGCTCTGTGATATTTAAAGTCTCAGTTACAGAGACTGCAGCACCCAGTTTGTCAATGCAGTGACTCCTAACTACAGATGTCATCTTTTACTCTCTTTTTGAAAGGTGGTTACTAGCCTGATTCTTGACACAGGTTGAGACTAGTCCCCTTGAGAGAGGCTGGGACCTGGGACCTGGGACCCTTTGCTGCAGTGCTGGAACCTGGACAAAGGTCTCCACAAGCAACAAAATACAAAGAAACTATAATGGATTAAAAATAACTGCATGCATGCAGAGTTGGGGCAAATTATGGACAAGATACAAAAAGACCGAAAGAACCCAACTGCTACTTCTGAAGAGTCCGGAGCAAAAGCAGGGAACTGCACATGACCCCTGCACTCAACACCACCAAAGGGGTGGGCAGACCACCTAAGCCACACCTCTGGCCTGACCCCTGGACACACCCTTACCCTCACCCCGTATAAGGAAACATCCCACCCCTCCCCCGGAGCAAGCGAGCAAGGGAACCTATTACTTATTTCTCTCCCCTGTGCTGCACCAGGGGCCCCAGTAAAGTCTTGCCTGAATTTCTTGTCTGACATCTTATCACTTTCTATTGATTAGGAGACTAGGAACCCTGATCGGTAACACCATTACTGAAGAATATCAAACAACTCTGTAAGAAGAGGTCCCAGTGTGCTGCACTAGGTGATAGCAAAGATACATTTAAACAAGAAGGACCCTGCTCGACAAAGCCAGCGGTTTTCATTGAAAGAATACATGCAATAATATAATTTAAAAAAGAGAAGCAGAGAAGGATATGCAAAGTTTCCAAGAGAGTGTGGGTGGATACTTCTCTTGGGCCCCATCACCACTTCTCCTCCTGTGTCCAGGGCGGATGACCCACATGGACTGCATCAGTGACTCCCTACTCTTCCACTATCCCTTATGAGGAACAGAATACCACACAGAGGACAATGCTGAGGTAGGAAAGTCAGGACAGGGCCCAAGCACAGCCTCCTCATGCGTAGGCATTAGGCAGAAGGCAAAGCCACCTCCTTGTTTTGCACTTAATGAGGCCATGATGCATGGAGGAATGGCATCTAAAACAGAAAATCTGTAGTATCTGAACAAGAAACTCTGACCATGAACACCCTGGAGCATGGGCAAAAAAGATGCACAGGTTGCTTATGACCCTGTACACACTTCCACGTGTGGCACTTGACTAGTAAGGGACAATTTAAGGGAAAACGGCTCTTGGAGTTCATGTACGATGGCTTCAGGAGACAAATGCACAGGACCAGAAGCTGATGCAACCTGACGCAATCCAGGCCACACCTCAACCCTCCCCTCAATGAATATTCTACCCATAATCAAAAAGACCCCCTCCCATTCAAAGGGCTAAAAATAAGATAAAAGGAGGATCAAAATAAAGACCTGCAGGGTATCCCTCACTCACCAGGATGTCCACACTCTTCTCTGAGTGTGTTTTTTTCCCTTTTGCCTCAATAAAATGCTTCTTTGTTCTCCTTGCTCCTGAGCTGCAGTGGTTTTTTGATTTTTTTTTTTTATTGTTCTCTTTTTGTTTTCTCCTTTGTGTACCTTGCCCAAACTTTTCTTGGATGAGTTGAACAAGAGCCTGGACTTTTGCTGGAGCTTTTCTGGTGTCAACATGAGTAGTCGCGGTCGTTATTTACCTGGGTCCCTCTGCTGCATCACCATGGGTGGCTGCATGTCTCCGTCAGAGGACACAACTTGAGGCAGGATACTGCTCTATTCAGCTCTCCCTCCACTCCCATCCAGGCAACCCCGTAGCAACACTTCAGACCCTGTGGCAGGCTCCCTAGTTTGGAGGACCACACCATCCCTTCCTGCTATTTCTAAACCCTTCTCCTGCCTTTTCCAATGGCACAAGGTTTCCTCCAATTACACCAAGAATGTCTGTTTCCTGTCAGGTCCTGGCTAACGTTTCAAGGCGAATTAGAAATGGCCTTAGGAAAGTAAAACTCAAGATGAGATTCCAGCTTGGCTTCCGTCATTGGAACAGGACTAAGAGGACGCTTGGACAGTACTGGCAACTATGTAAAACATTAGCTGATTTTATTATCAGCAAGTGTTTTTACTCATGCTACCAAATAAATCGATGTTTCAAGAAGATAAATCATTCCTCTCACAGTGCTTCCCAACTTAGCCTTAAAGTACTGACAGACTGATTAGAGGGGCAGGATTCTCATAAATCTACTTAGAATTTTTGTTCTATTGCTTGTAGAATGCACAGATTTTCTTTAACCTTAAATATGCCTTTCTTTCTTCTTTATCGAGAGTTTGTGCCCCCCCCCAAGCCTGTCCTATGTGTTCAAAACCTTTTCCTCCTCTTGTGTCTGGTACTTAATTATAGAGACTATTCTGTCAAGTGACTCTGATAAACTTTGTTATAAAATCAGGGCATCCAGAATCCCAGAAATTATAAAAATGGAAAAGTCCTTATGTAGTAATTTGAATATGGTCACCTGAACATATTGAGTCCTAATCCTAGGAATTTGTAAATGTTAACTTATTTGGGAAAAGTATATTTTCAGATGCAGTATTAAGATTAATACTTAATCTTTCACTATTAAGAATACTGAGGTGAGGAAACTATCCTGAATTATCCTAAGTGCCATCACAGGTGTCCATATAAATAGAGGCAGAGGATGTTACACGGAGACACACAGAGGGGAAGGCAGATGTGAGGTTGGAACAGAGACTGGAGCAATGCGGCCACAAGCCAGGAATGGGGGGGGGCGGAGGGTCGGCACCAGAGATGGAAGGGGCAAGGAGCAGGTTGTCCCCTAGGACTCCTGGGCGAAGGCACCCTACCAGATTAGAGACTTCTAGCCTCCCGAGCTGTGACAGGACAAATTGCTGTATTAAGCTACCAATTTTGTCGTTCTTCCCTACAACAGCTACAGGGAACTAACACACCCTTATTATGTGTTCAGTACTGCTCTGTGCACTGTTTATGAATTAAACTCTCTGAGATACGTGCTTTGTTAGGACCATTTCACAGATAAAGAAACAAAGTTACAGAGACCTGAAGTATTGATAAGATGCCCAATGTTATGCTGCTGTTAAGTAGCGGAGATGGTACTTGAACTCTGGGAGTCTGGCTCCAGAGTCCCTGCTCTTTAACCACTGTGTCCCCTAACAAGATTCAGCCTTTGCCTTTCTAAAGAAGGGCAAACAGTAGAACAAACCGTCTTGGGTATCCTAATACCTAGGGTTTCATATCAGGCATGCGACCTTGGCCACATCATTTAACATTAGATTCTTTTTCTTTTCTTTTATAAATTTATTTATTTATTATTTGTTTATTTTTGGCTGTGTTGGGTCTTCGTTGCTGCGCGTGGGCTTTCTCTAGTTGTGGTGAGTGGGGCTACCCTTCGTTAAGGTGTGCAGGCTTATTGCGGTGGCTTCTCTTGTTGCGGGGCATGGGCTCTAGGCATGCGGGCTTCAGTAGTTGTGGCACATGGGCTCAGTAGTTGTGGCTCGCGGGCTCTAGAGCGCAGGCTCAGTAGTTGTGGCGCATGGCTCTGCGGCATGTGAGATATTCCTGCACCAGGGCTCTTACCTGTGTCCCCTGCATTGGCAGGCAGATGCTTAACCACTACGCCACCAGGGAAGCCCCCAAATTAGATTCTAAAGTGAGAGAGTAGACTGCACTCTATAGCTTGGATATTCTTTAACTTCTTAATCATCTCACCTTTATTTCCCTCCATACATATAAGGAAATTCTACTTGTCACTACTTCCCTCATGCAGTTTTAGATATCAGTCTTTTGAACATTTTCTTTGGTACTTGCATTTATCTTGTTGCTTACTTTGGCCAAAACTTTTCTAATAAATGGTATTTCACTTCTCCCCCTCCTAAACCAAAGAATCAGAATGTCACAATAACAAAATCTACCCCTGTGAACATATAAAATTCTCCTGATTTTTTATCAGAAACAATATGAATAAAACTTTGCAAATATTTTACAAGTAGATTTACATGTTTACAAAATACCATAAAGTTACCCATTTAAAAATATCTAAAAAAGAAATTGTACAAATTTTTGACTTTGTGACAACCAATATAATAACATCAGATATAATAAAAATGTTTCAAAGAGTCAACCAGTAGTCATCCCTGCATGAGTGAACCATCTTTCCCTTGTGTTTGTTTTCTTTTCCTCAGCATTAACTATCTTCTAGCCAACCCCTAAATTTCAAGAGAATTAGATAAGTGTGTGTTTCAGAATTGAAGACTCCTCAATGTTTTGGATGATTTTTTCTCCTTTTTGTAGGATGGAGAAGACAACATATTTAAGTATAAAAAGGGCAGAAAGGGAAAGATATTCTTAGTACCTTTTTCTTGTATGTTGTTAATAATATCAGTTATTGCAGTATCCTCTTTCAGAATTTTAATGTAGACTCACTAAATGAGAGTCAAATTATTATTATTTTTAAACACTTAAAAAAATTAATTAATTTATTTATTTTTGGCTGCGTTGGGTCTTCCTTGAGGTGCGCAGGCTTCTCATTGTCATGGCTTCTCTCGTTGTGGAGCATGGGCTCTAGGTGCGCAGGCTTCAGTAGTTGTGGCCCATGGGCTCAGTAGTTGTGGCTCACGGGCTCTAGAGCTCAGGCTTGGTAGTTGTGGCGCAGGGGCTTAGTTGCTCCATGGCATGTGGGATCTTCCTGGGCCAGGGCTCGAACCCATGTCCCTTGCATTGGCAGGCAGATTCTTAACCACTGCACCACCAGGGAAGCCCGAGGCAAATTATTCTGAATTAAATATTTTGAAATCCTATGCAGTAAGTTCACCAAAATTCTAAGCATTTTATTTCAGGTGATAAATTTCACTTCTTTGGAAGTAGACTATGCTTTATGCTTCTTCATAGTTTTTTTTTTTTCTCTGTTATATACCATAAGTTTTCAGCATCTGAATATTCTCATACTCATGCTTTCTGATCATAACTTTTTATTTTATTAATATTAAATTAATATTACATAAATACTTCTGTCAGGTATGGTGATAAAGTCAGAGTTTATTCAAATATTTTAAGTGAGACTTGGTGTCCTTATATTCCTTTCAGCTACACCAGACACTATGTTATGGCTTTTGCTGATTTCTCTGCCTCTAATTTCTTAAATTACCACTGATTCTGATCTCGGAGAGACAGCAGTGAGCAGTCCTGAAGAGAGAGCATAGTTCCCTGCCCAGGAATTGAAAGTAGGTAGCCTGGATGAAAACTAGGAATCCTAGCCAATAGACTACCATGGGTTAGAGGCTAGAAGAAAAGTAGCACTGGCTCTTGCCCCTGTTTGAAAGCAAGAATATTTCAAGGAGGCAAAAACTATAAAAACAGGAACAAAGTTTATTATTAGAGACACAGCACAACGAGTGAGAGAGCACACAGAGAAACAGTTTATTTAAGACTGAAGCAAGGCAAAAATGCACACGCAGAGAAAAAGGATGTGGGTGTCCTCTCTAATGAGGAGGACTGCAGTAAGGAAGTGATTTGAATCACTCATATAGGACAGTCTTTCTGGATCTTTGTTTAACTTTGGCCAATTATCTTGTTTCTTTATTCACACTTGACTAGTCCCAGGACCCTCCCCAACATGCGTGAGCATCTTTTGGCTAAGACGGATCCTACCGCAGAGGCCTGTGTGTGCATGTCCACACATATTATGGGGTGGAAGCCCCTCCCTTTTTGACCCCCAAGGAGCTTTCCTGCTCATGTGCAGTTGGGGAAGTTTTCCTTGACCTCAGGAGGGATCATCTTATCTCTTTATTCGAGCAGAGCTCAGCTTTCTGCCACTGGCTTTGTCCTTAGAGTGTCTGGGTGAGAACAAAGCTTCAGTGGTACTCCACTTGACAAACACCAGCTGTCCAGCCCAGGGGCCCATCTGTCTCCTACATCAATCCAAGAAATGTTTGGAACAGGCTTAACTAAAGCTTTGAAAGAAGGGACTGAGATGGTTATAAAGCAGGGAACACTTCACAATATTTTACATTTAAGTAGTAGACATCCCTGTCCTTTATGAACCATTAAAGTTCCAGCTTCCCAAGACCACACAGCTAGAATATGGCTCACCTAGTACCTGAACTCTGGTGTCCATCACTCTTTAGAGTAAAGTGCACTGGACCTTGGTAAACACATGGTAACACAGAATTTTTGTTGGAATGTGTTATCTCTTTCCAATAAAGTGTGGAAATTCTCTTCAAAATTTGTGTTAGCAAAATTTGGGGTATAGATTTACGTCACATGAGGTTTTGGGGTTTTTTTACCATCAAAAATCTGGAAATATATAGCTTGAACTATTTTCATTATGCCTTTGTTTTCTGTTTCCACCTTAGCTAATAACTTATATTAGTATTACAAATAATCAGTAATGAAATCTACACATTTCATTTGCTTGTTTATTCTACATTTATTTTTTGGCTATTACATTTATGGCCCTGTACTTGTTTGCATTCAGGGAACATGACAGTAAATTAGGGTCTCTGCTTTCTGGTAGTTGACAACCTTGGGGCTGGGACACAGAAGAGGGACATTTAATACTAAGAAGCTACATCCTGAGCGCTATAATAGCTATATAAACAAAATTCTGCCAGGGACATAGAAGTGATGGTGATAAAAGGCCTAGTAATTGAATAACACCTTGTAGTTTTCTTGGCACTGTGATATGCATTAGTTTACTTAATCCTTAAAGCAATCCAATAAGGTAGTTAATATAAATGTTATTTTTAACACTTAACAGGAGAAGGAAGTGTCCAAAGTAGCCAGGCTCCAGTGGCAGAACCAGATTGAATCTATTCTGACTCCTAATAAAAATCTGCTTCTACTTTTGTGTTACAGTAAGTCCCCTACATAGGAACCTTCAAGTTGCAAACTTTCAAAGATGTGAACGTGCGTTCACATGTCCAATCACGAAAGTTAGTTCACGTATCTGGCCTACATTGTCACATGTGTGCAACCTCTACAAGTGGTTGTGCTTTTGTGTACTTTACTGTACAGTACTATATAGATACAGTAGTACAGTATCTTTATTTCAAGCCCAAGATGTGAGCAACATTGCAGCTGGCCCTCCATCTCCTGTTGCTGACGATCCTTCAGCTCTACCATCTCCCACCTCCCCTCCCTCCTCCAGTCAGTAAGTCTTCTTGCCTGTTCACTCGATGCCAGCCCCTGGATGCCAGCTGTTGTACTGCACTACTGTACTTCTCAAGGTGCTGCACTGTAAGATTAAAAATGTTTCCTTTATTTTTTGTGTTTGTTTTTATGTATTATTTGTGTGAAAAATATTATAAACCTATTACAGTACCATACTATATAGCCATTGTGTTCATTGGTCACCTAGGCTAACTTTGTTGGATTTACGAACAAATTGGACTTACGAACGTGCTCTCAGAAAGGAACTTGTTCGTATGCAGAGGACTTACTGTACTTAGTTTATCTTTGATATCTAAAGGTAAATCAGTAAGATAGTAATCTTATTTCAATTTAAAAGAGTGAGTAGTGATGGATACTTACAAATAACAACAACAAACAAGGTCCCAAGTAACCATTCAATGCAAGAAGTATTAGAAAGCATCAGGTACATGGCACTGCAGTGGCTGCCTTGTGTAATTTAAAGAGAAGGAAATCACACACAAATGAAATGATCCAGAACAATAATTAGAAGATGATCTGTCCTGAATGGTTTCAACGTAAGCCTGCCTGAACGCAAGGAGCTAGATCAGATAATCTCCCAGGATCCTGTTATCCCTTCCTCCCGGGGACTGAAGTCAAGCTCTCTAACATCAGGTACATTAACTTTTTGAGCCACTTCGGTGCTGTTTTGAGCATTACACGTGCACTGCAGATGCTAATGGTCCTCTCCAAGTACCTAATTCACTCTCAGGCAGGGAACTGAGTCCACAGAAGAACAAACTTACTCAGTGTGGCTAAAACATTCTAGATACATTCTCACTAGTGGAGTGGCAATATGTAAAAAAAAAAAGAAACTAAAAGGAATGTGTTCAAAATAATGGAAATGAAAGGAGTAAGTTGTATTTACAAAAAACCTTACGGTTTTTGTCATAGTCTAGAATTTTCAAAAGCAGTGATGAAACAGAGTAAAGGTACATCATGTCTGAAGTGAAAAAGTAAAGGTACATCATTTCTGAAGTGAAGTTAAAAATCTGCATTTACTTTCAAAGTTATTTTACAGATATCAATTCATTTGAGAGAGAGGAACTGATAATCCATTAAAAAAAAAAGAGGAAAAGCCTTAAATAAACCATATGGAGGTTTCAGAGAAACATCTTGACCTAAAGGATAAAAATTAAAGGTTAAACTTCATAAATTTGAGAGGACATGATGAGTACCATGAGAATGGTTTAAACAGAGACTTTGAGAAAAAGTTTTAATACAAGTCCTGTGAAATGAAATGGACTTTTACATTGAAAGAGTGTCAAAAGAAAATGGTAGTGTTTGAAACTCAAACAGTTGGGTTTGTACTCATACTCATGTGAAATATGATCACTGGAATATCTTAGAGATCAAGAATAGGGATGTTTTTATCTTGATCACAGATATATGCCAAGTGCCTCAGATTGTGGTGTATTATGAAACTGTTTATGATGAGAATTCTAGGTCTTTACAAACTACACATTTTTATAAGCAAGGCACATTAGGAAACATCAAATTCAGTGTTTCAAATGAAAATAACCCAATGGGATTATGTTTATTCATTATCAAAATAAATGTTAAGAAAAAAGAAGCTAATTCCACCCAAAGGTCTTAATGTTAATAGTGAGGATTGGAAGTATATAAAACACTTATTACAAGTATAGCAGGAAAAAGGAGAGTATGAAATCTGCTTAATAATTATCATATGGAGCGAATGTTCTGGGCACTCAGGAAAAAAATACCTTAGATACTATAACATATATTAAAGATTAATTTTTAAGGGAAAATGTATATATTATCTTATAAACATTTGGTATTCATCAGGGAAAAAAAAGTAAAGGAAAAAAATCCCTGTACTTGCGAAGCTTACAGTTTAGAAGCAGAGAATGACATGTAATAATAAACAGTATCTGTAAATGATATTATGGTTAGAAGATATGTTCTGTTAAAAAAATAGAGCAGGGAATTTTGAAGTAACATATACACACTACTATATATAAAATAGATAAAACAACAAGGACCTACTGTATAGCACAGGGAACTCTGCTCAATATTTTGTAATAACCTATATGGGAAAAGAATCTGAAAAAGAATGGATATATGTATATGTATAACTGAATCACTTTGCTGTACACCTGAATCTAACACAAAATTGTAAATCAACTGTACTCCAATAAAAATAAATTAATTATTTTTAAAAATCACTGCATGAGGATAAGAAAAAAGACAACAAAAATCACCAAAAATATCATAAACCAGATAGATCCATGGTTATTATTTTGGTCTTTCTTCTTTCAGACTTTTTTATTCATCCAGATATATGGAGATGTGTATTTTATATGTAATTGAGATCAAATGCTGTACACAGTTTTGGATATTCTTTTCACTTAAGATTTTGAAAACATAGGGATTTTCCCATTAAACATTTTTTTGAAAAACAAAAAATAAAAAAAATAGAAAAGAAAGAAAGATATAAAATTAAATAAGCAAAAATAGAGCAGAGTAAGAAGGTGGGGATCCTGGGCCAGGTGTACATGTGGTGGCTAACTGTAGTTTGAAATAGGACAGGTGGGGCAGACTGCTGAGAAACTGGGATCTGGACAGTGACTTGAAAGATGAAATCTTTTGCAAGTGAATGTCTTCCAAGAGACTATTTCAGGCAGATGGTATATGTAGAACTAGATCCTAATGCACGGTCATGCTTGGTGGTTTTAGAAAGAAAAAGGAGACTCTGGCTGGAGTAGAGGAGATAAAAGAAGAATAACTCAGAAAGCTAATAGATGTCTGTATTAGACATTTTGGGAGGCCATAACAAAATACCACAGACTGGGTGGATTAAACAACAGAAATTAATTTTCTCACAGCTTTAGAGGTTGAAAGTCTGAGATCAGGGTGCCGGCACTGTTGAGTTCTGGTGAGAGCGCTCTTCCTGGCTGTCAAACATCTGCCTTCTTCCTGCATCCTCCCATGGCAGAGAGTAAAAAGCATGTTCTCTGGTGTCTCTTCTTATAAGGACACTAATCCCATCATGAGGGCAATACATATATATATATATATATATATATATATATATATCACATCTTCTTTGTCCATTCATAAATGATGAGATTTCTTGATGGATGTGGTAGGTGAGGGAAAAGATGAATTTAGGATTTTTGTAATTGAGCAACTGAGAGGGTTTATCTTCAACAGATATTGGGAACACTCTACTCTGACACTATGGTAGAACAAGCATGGAAGAAAAAATTTAGGAGTTAAATTTCAGATTTGTTGAGTTTGAGATGTTTATTTGATATATGAGCTAGAGGTATAAATTTGTAAATTGTTAGCTTTTGCCAGATTTAAAACCATGGAACCAGTGAGATCAAGAGATTAATTATAAATAAGGAAAGAAGAGGACAAGAATTAACAACAAGCAGTCTTGAGAGAATAGAAGGAACCAGAAAATAGAAGTGAATTAGTTGAAAATAATGTAATATAGTATTCTGTAAACTATGTGAAGCGTGGCTATCAATGGTGTTATTATGTCCAACTTTGCTAAAATGTTATGTAAGATATTTTATTGAGAACTGAGAGTAGGATTTATCAACGTGGATGATATTGTTCATCTTGAGAACAATTTTGGTGCAGAGGTGACTTTTAAGGCCTGATTAAATTGGGATTAAGAGAGATGAGAAGAGAAATATTGGAGTCAGCATATCTTTCAAATATATGCATGTAATGAATTGGGGTAGTGGCTAGTATTGGCAAAAGCCACATCGCACAAGGAGATCAGCTTGGTGCTTTGTGACCACCTAGAGGGGCGGGATAGGGAGGGTGGGAGGGAGACCCAAGAGGGAGGAGATATGAGGATGTATGTATATGTACAGCTGATTTACTTTGTTATACAGCAGAAACTAACACACCATTGTAAAACAATTATACCCCAATAAAGATGTTAAAAAAAAGAGAGAAATAACATCATTATGGTAGCTGAGTAGAATGATCTAGTCATTTTTTATTTTAATTTCAATTAGAAGAGACAAAGGAAAATGCTAGAAGGATATGCTTGAAAAGATGAGAAGAGATAGGATCTAGAACACAGTGGAAAGAACTAGATATGGGAGGAAGGTGGAGTATGTTGGCAGATGCAGGAGAGTGTGGTGGGAATCTGAAAGTTTCCGTCTTCTTTTTTTTTTTTACAAACGACTTTTATTTTATTATTATTATTAATATTATTATTTTTTGACCACGCCACTTGGCTTGCAGGATCTTAGTCCCCAACCAGGGATTGAACCCATGCCCCTGCAGGGGAAACGCAGAGTCCTAACCACTGGACCACCAGGGAATTCTCTGAAACTTTTCTTTTAATGCTTCAGTTTCCTTGGTAAAGTAGCCATTGAAATCATCAACAGAATGTGAGGATCAGGAAGAGGGTCCTAGTGGCTTCACCCATAAAAATAATCCATAAGCATAGAATATGTAATTTTAAGCAAGATCTCAATAATATTTTATATAAATGTAAAATAAAAATTAATTTTCCTAATGTAAATATTCCATGTAAATGGTGTTAATACCCTTCAAGAAGAAATGAAAGCTAGAGGGTAAAGTTGGCCATCGAAACATTAAAGAATGTTTGAAAAATAACATGGACTGACTGCAGTAAACACAAGTAGACTTGAGACCATCTCTACCTTCCAAGTAGGAGACACTAGTTACAGCTACAGAAAGTAACTTTGGTTTGATAAGTTAGTTGAGCTGTGGTGTTGAATCTTGGTATAGACAGAAATTTCTTCAGTTATTAAAATGTTGGATGAGTGGAGAGGCAAAGTAGTAGGTAGAAAAGAGGGAATGTTGATAAATCTTGTTCCAGTTATTTCCCTCTAGCCACCAGTAATGTTATGAAAGTATTTTTCATTGAAATGAATTTTCCTTTTCTATTATAAAGTGTTCTGATTGGAGAAATTTTTTCCAAGTCCTGACTTTTCAACCTTTAATCTTCATAATGATATTTACTTATACTTTATATTACTAATCATTAATCTTATAACTACTAAGTTAGCCATAAAAATTCTAAAAGTTTTCTGTAGGCATTGCATTTGCCTATGTACATGTGCAGAACTCTATGTGCTTTTAGAACTATGTAAAAAGCACTGGAACAGGACAGATATTAAGTCTTTGCCTAGACTCCTTGGTGTCCCTCTGCCATTCCCTAAGCACCTTCTTTAAGGCTGTCAGTCCTGGGAAAGCACAAATGTCCACACATCTCTATTATAATTAACTCAAATGATAACTGTTAAACCTCCTATATCTGAAAATTGAAGCTTCTGAAACTTTTTTTGTTCTTCTTCAAAAAGTCAACATAACTTATATTCAGCAGTAGCAGCAAAGTTTTTTCTGAGGACCCAGTATTGCTACGCCACTGACTCTGGCCTCTAATCCACAGAGATGACTAAGGCCATCCTTTTTGTATGACCCACATCATAGCCCACTATGTGCAGTGTCAGAGGGTACTCATGGACCTCAGGACGCCAGGAGAAGGAGATAGAGGCTAGACTGAGCAAAGGAGTACATCGTGACATCTGCAAATAGAGGCAACTCTTGAGCAGAGCTTTGAAGCTAGCAATCAGGAGGAAAATGGGAAGAATCCCAGGCACAGATAAGGGAAAAGAGTGACAAGACTGATGAGAAAGATCAGGTCACATTTTTAAAGCTGCAAGAAATTTGAGTCCAGTGGAGGGTGCCTTTGAGGATGGCAATAGAAAAGTTGTATAAAAATGACAGCTAATGAATGTGAATTGTATTCTAAGTGAAATGTGAGAATTGCTGTAGAAATATATTTGAGATAAGAATAATTCTTATGAGTTAGGGAAAGATAAATAATATTATTCATTACTTAACATAGGTTCACTGTAAGAAAAAAATAACCTAACAAATGCTTATGAGTAATTTTATTTTATGTAAGAACTTCCTCAACATCCATGAGATACTTTTTTTTATGACTTCATGACTTTGAGCACATAAAACAGAAAGGTAGATTGCAAAGTGGAAAAATGATATTAGAAGGCAGAGAGATCAAGGTTTGAATCTTAACTCTGTTTTACAACATTTTCTGCTCTAGACATACCTAGGGAAACAGTGACTATTCCTTTCATATTGCAAAATAGTATTAATTTCTGAAACAACATTAGCTACAGTAGTAGAATTACTCCAGGAAACCTTTCATTAATCTATAGTGTATTATTTACCAAATAATATTACTGAATTTAAGCCAAAATCAATTTAAGTACTATCTTAAATCATTTAAGTTCATAGAAAATAAATACCATCATCTGTCTGCATATGAGAGTCACTTACGAAGAGAAGAGGTTTGCTGAGCTTGATAAATTGCTGTTCTAATTATAACCCAATAAGAGCCTGTTAATCATTAAAATATTTTAGCTGAATTCAATATGTATGTATGTGTGTCTGCTTGTATTCAAGAGAAAACGTGCTATTTTCACTTGTATTATTTCAAATGAAAATTATTAGAGAGGAACCCCATTCTTCTCTTCACATTAATTAGGATGGAATTGAGTGGAGAAAAATTAGGAAAAACGTTACAGTGAAAATCTATCTTAGAGTCAGGTGTTATATTCCGACTACTTTTTTTAAGGTTTAAAGTAGATTAAATCACACTTACTTTTATTAACCCATCATTATATTTAACATATTTATTGATGGAAGAACTTATCTAAGAAACACAGTGTGCTCATTTGTCATTTAATCACACAGGATTGGCTTTGAGAATACAGCAAAGACTTATTCTATTCAGGGCATTTTGAAAGATGTGGGCAAGTAATACATCATAGATTTCCTCAAGCAGCACATTTTCCAACTGAGGGAACAACAGAAACAGGAGTTGAGCATCTAAGAGGCAAACTTTTGTATAATCTGGTAACTGAGATCTGTAAAAGAACATAGTAGCAAGTTGGTGGAAGAGGTGGATCTGGACCCCACTGATAGTTAGGATTTGAACAGATGGAGCAGAGAAGTCTGAGCACCCCAGATCAAGAAAGTGAAGCACAGGAATCTGACCTGATATCTGCTTAGAAGTGTGTGTTACAGAACTAAACTTCGGTCTGCTCACCCATGTGCAATAAAGCCAACCTACTGACACTGGGTTGTGGTGAAGGAAAGTACAGCATTTATTGCAGGTGCCAAGCAAGGAGAATGGGCAGCTCATGCTCAAAAGACCCCAACTCCACTATGGCTTTCAGTGAAGGGGTTTTAAAGGCAGGGTGAGGGAGGGGGCTGCAGGGTGTGTAAAGAAGAAAAGTAGCTTTTGTTGCTTTGCTGGGCAAAGGGGGCCACAGGGGGCTAATGCCCACAAGACAGTGACCCACCCTGGAGGGGGTAGTGAGGAGTTTTATAGTGTTCAAGGAGCAGGGTGTTGCCAGCTCCTGGATAATTCTCAGATTGGTTGGCATCAAGGTGAAGTTTCATGCTTCATTAACCTGGTTTCAACCAGTCTAGGGTCTATGTTCTTGTGCTCAGCAGTTTTCATCTGGTGGATCTACTTCCTGTAAAAACAACTTAGGGATGTGTGTCAGGCCTTTGTCTGTATCTTTCAGGGAACTGGGAGTTTGGTGATTCTGCTATCCTGTAGATTTATAGTCTAAATCATTACCAGTTTCCCAGCCCAACAGATATTCTTTGTTTCTACATCTTCACAGTCCTAATCATTAGCTCTAGAGCAGCCTTTAGACGCTCAAGAGAAGCTTGGAGACTAAAGCAAAAGCTGTCTACTTCAAAGTAAAAAGGGACACATGGGCTTGTACACAATTTCAGGTGGACGCTTTAAGTAATGACCAGCTCCTGAACAGCAGTGTCCTTAGCTGGGAAAAGCGAAGTTAGGACTCGAGGGCCTCAGGGGTCCACTGGGCAGTAACGCTCTGGATTTCTCATTGCTTGGACACATTTTCTTTTACTCTTTGAAATGAGTAAAGGTCTCTCTACTTGAGGATCCCTTGTGAAAATCCGTCAGTCATGAGAAATCCCAATTCTCCTAAAAAAAAGTGCTTCGGTGAAAGTAGATTCTCATTGTGTTCTCACAAGTCTATTTCGAAGGGAAAATGTCATCAGTCAGACCCTGGCCTTGAGTAGCTCATGCAAAAAATAAGATCAGGAGAGGCCATTGTGTTCCTAGGTAGCACCAGTGCAGAAAGTCACTGGTGTTGTTTTTTGAGTTGTTTATTTTCATGATATGGACAGCTCCAAGAAGATGCATCATCAAGAGCACCCTGCAACTGGTTTGAACCTTACACTCTACCACAAGACTGGAGCCTATTCAGACAAACCAGTGTCCCGGAAGTTACCTTTGCTTAATTTCAGTGCTAAGATCTCCTCCCCAGGAGAAGCTTAAGCCCCATTAACGTAGCATGCAATGTATGAAGAAGCATGTTCCAAAACTGCATGAACAAGATTATGTCTGCCTTTATTTGTACTGACAAAACCTTCCTGCTTGAATATTCATCTGCTGCCCTAATAAAAGACCTAACCTTTCTTGCTGGGGAGCCACGGCTTTAGGAAATGATTCCCCGTGTTCTCCTTATTTGCTACAAATAAAAACTTCATTTTGTGTGACAATTAAAAGAAAGAAAAAAACAGAATGTTGGATTCACTTAATAGGGAACTTTAAAAGACTGATTGACAGGTTTAGATTAAATGTGACATGTGACAGAAAAAAGGGAGTCAGATTACAGTGTGTGCAGAAATTCCTTCAAAAACTTGGTGTTTTCCTGGCAATTCTCTGAAGTATGGATTTAGGCAGTAATCAGAGAGTCCAAACCAGAAGTATCTCTATAAATCTAAAAGAAAGGAAGAAACAAACAAAACAAACCTAAGCCCACTGTAACAGGGGCCAGCTTGCAGCATGCAGCCTGAGAGACTGGCAGTTCTTAAATAAACACAATATTGTCTCTACTTCCAAGTTCACAGTATATTGTTTTCCCTTCCTATTGCCTTACCTCTAACAATGTTTACTTCACTTTGCTACAGGTTTCCTATTTTGACTCTGCCTGTCTCAAGCTTTTATTCTAAGATTGTAAGCTTCAGGGCAAAGACAATCAACTTTTCATTTTCCACAATGTTCGTTGCCCTGTACCCCAGTGACAAACAGAAGACATTTGAGAAGTAAATTAAATGAGAAATTAATTTCACCTTTCTAGGCATCATGAATCATTACACTTCACACGTAGCAAAAAAATACAATGTTTATTTTAATTCTTGAATTTAATAATAATTATATTTTATTTGATACTTTCAATAAAGTTGAAGAGTGTTATTGGAAAATCTAAAGCATACCTTCTAAAGATAAACACAGTGTGAGAAAGCTCTTGAGAGACAGATTTTCTAACTGAATTTGGAGGGTGTGTGAAACCAAAACAGATGGATAAAAAGAAAAAATAAGTAAAGAAAATAAAGATTTTCTTGCAAAATGACTAGATCTGTGTTGGTTTATAATTTGTCATCCTTCCTCTTCTTAATATAGTGTGTATAACCATTAGCAGCACATTTCAGTAGGACAGATTTAAACACAGTATGTTTTGCTACACAAAATGTGTTGCTACTTCTATGATTCCAAAATGTACTGTGCCCCCAGAACTGCAAATGTTGTCATATTAAAGCTTCTGTCATTTGGATTTGAAAAAACAATAGCTTTTGCCAGGATTCGCTCTTCTGAAAATGATTGCCTTTTAGGAGTTCTCACAAATAGATTTATTAGCTTTCACACTGAATAAACAACCAAGAACTTGCTATGCAGATCGGCCCCAGAAGCTGTTATAGAGGATATATGTCCACCTTTTATGGCAACATCCTTTACTTTTATGTTCTACCCTCTCTTGAATTGATAAATTGAGTTTCGTTTAAAAAGTACAAGAAAACACAACAGAATAAAGCAGAACCATTTCTTCTGTTTTTTTATTTTTTAAAAAAACTAACTCTTGGAGTTTCCTTGATTTTAATATTTACAGGAGCAGAAGTTTTTCATGGTAAAGTTGCTAGAAATGATGATTCAACAGGGATGGACTGAGGCAAATTTAGGAATTAGTAAACAAGAACATAAGTATCATTTAGGAAATATAGCATCCCTGGAACTTCCTGCTACCACTGGGTTGTTTATTTGTTTTTCTTTTGAGGAGGTTGGTTGCTGTTCTTAAGGAATAAGTAAGCATGTAAAATTTTTCTGTCTTGAGAGCATGCTGTTTTGTCAATTAAAATATCATTAAATTTTGTGGAGCAAAAAGTGCTTTAAATTATAGAGAAAGCTTTAGATATGTGGAGAGAGGGAGGGAAGAGGGAATAAGAAAAATAGGAGATGAAGAAGAGAGGAAAAAAGAAAGAGAAATTTCTAGGACCACCCTCACTGATTTGCAGTATGAAAAAGAAGAAGCACATTATCTCCAGAGACGGTTACATTTCACGCTCCCTAAAAGTGCAGGTACTGAGGTTATGAATACATCACATTGTGAGACTGTTTATGTAAGTTGATTCTCCACCTCTTTACACGTACCTTTTTTGTATAATAAATGAGGAGTCAGATTAACTCCTTGTGGGACGTTTGCTCTTTGTATCCTGCCTGCTGTGTTGCCTTCTGAAAAAGAGAGAATCAGAGTCCAAGATGTTCCAGGACTACATATGGATGGAACTAGTGCTGCATATTTTATATTTCTCTGCAACATGCGATACTCCAAGGAAAACATAGCACATTCGGATAACTATTTCTCATAATTTTTAGTGGAAAATATGTTAAATTAAAATAGACAAAAAATAATTTCAGTATCATACGACTAAAACCTGATTGGCAAAGTTGAGGTTCTGTGATGTATTTTCTCCAATCTCTGTCTCTCCAACATCCTGAAAGATTTCTTCTGAACCAAGTATTCAGTCCTTTTATCCGCAGAGAGGTCTCAGCTGAGTAGGTACAGCATAGAAGATGAGAAGAAATGCAATGCCCTCTTTAGCCTGAAATATTTGGAACCTTCCCACCTACAGGTGAACAGAGATAATGTAATAAACATGAAATGTGTCCACCACACCTGCTGGTGATGGACCCCATGCTCTTCACTGTCCCAAACTCAGCTTCTTGTAAATTTACAATTCTGTTGTTACCAATCTTTTTATCGCATACCCATATGTGAATCCAACAAGAGTTGTGGATTCTTGTTCTAGGAAAGGACAAACATATAACTCTAACCTAAACATTAATGGAAATACATTAGGCCAGGGATCAGGAGACCTAGCTCAGAGCTGGCTCAACCACGACCTTCAGGCATTTAGCTTCTGGGCTTCAACTCTACTACTCATAAGGGGGAAAGAAAGATATGTTGGAATAAAGTATATAAAAATGATTTCAAAATTAGAAGGCAGTTTACATGTATAAAACACAGTGTCAGAGAAATCCAAGACAGGAAAGGCGTGGCCAAAGGTATACACGTTGGAGGTGGAAGCCAGAGGTGGAGGGTAGTACTCAGTTTCCTACCAAAGAACTAGAAAAATACTCTTCATGGGGTTAAGAAATGTGTCCAAATGAAACAAACAATATGGCAACCTTACTTAATCTGCAATTGTTTTCTACAGGTAGTATCACAGTTGTACATGCGTTGACATCTGCCTTCACATTTCTTCCAAGAGCATTTGGTAAGAGAGACATGAGGGGCAGGGAAGTAAAGAAAGTGTTTTCGTACTACCCTTTATTTGAGAGGCTTTCTTCTCCAGAGGTGTGAAGCAGTGGTGCATAGGCTTGGTCCACACAATTACTAAACCAATTTATATACAAGATAAATTGTCTGATAAGTTTGCACTTTCCATATTTCTGAGAAAACTATTTCTGGCTTATGGAGATTTCCTACATGTATGTTTTAGAATACATTATTTTTTCTAGTACATATTTCTCCAGGTCATGTCAGTCTAGGACACGGCAGGAATAATAGCAGTAAAACTAGTGGGTAGTCATTTAACAATTGCCATGTGATGATGTAGTTCTAACCATTTTATACTTATTAACTCACTTAATTTCCCATAATCCTTGAGTTGAATACTTTTAAAATCCCCATTTCAGAGATGAGGAAATGGGAGACCATGGAGCTTAAGTAATTTTTTCAAAAATCTCAGGACTAGGAAATGACAAAGCAATTCTGTGCAGTGTGGTTAAGTCAGGTGGTTCAGCTGGACTGGTTAAGGATTACTAGGCATGTAGAATCACCATTCCTCCCACTACGTGTGTGCCCTCACACACACACATGCACACACACACACACACACAAATACGTGCGTATGAATTAATATACTTGGTAATGCCTAATTTTCTTTTGAGTCTTGGATACAGGTTCTGATTATTTTAAATGGGATGGAGTAGCAGAGAAGATTGTTGGTGAAAGAAATGTAAATACTGATTTGATTTTGACTGTTGGAGAGTTGAAAAATTTTGGCAGGTTCTGGGCACACATAGTGTTGGTTCAGAATCTGGGAGACCAGGGACCACAAAAATCTGAGCATGAAGACATTGTGCTACCTCCCAATTCTCCATTCGAGATGGCTTCAACACTGTCAGCTCTCAGAGCAGTCATGAGCAAATGATAGCTTTACTTAGTTAAGGGTTATTTTCACCTAGGATGTGAGAAGCAATTGATTTTTTTAATTTATACAAATAATTATTCAAAATATTAAAAGGTTCAGTTTCATTTTCAGCACTCAAGGGACCTAAATTAAGAGATCGAACATTGCAAAGAAATGAGTCAAGAGAGTTTATGTTAGGGAGTTGGCAGGAAAAACAGAAACCAAACTAGGTATTTGAAAGGACGGAATTTAGCAGGGAGTTGGTTATACAGGTGCTGAATAAACTGAATAAGTACAAACCAAAACCAAAAATTTGGTAAGCCACAAATAACAATGGCAAGAAGAATCTGTCACACTTACATCTGGAGAATAAAGCAAAAAGGTTGGGATTATCATAATGACTGTCAATAGTGGTCCTGCAGAACAGGAAGACAGACCTCTTAGGAGGAGGTGTGCTTCTAGTGCTGTTGTTACCTGAGGGGTTTCAGTGATGCTGGGGCTCAGAGAACAAAAAGGATCTGGAGGCTGGTACTAACTGCAGTTACTTTGGGGCAGTGTGGTGGTTGAGATGATGGTGACAAGAACAGCAAGTACACAGGAAGAAGAAAGACTCTTTTTCCTTTTGTTTGCCTTGCAATTTCCTTCTTTTGCTACCCCCTATAAGCAGAATGTAACAAGAAGGCAATTGTAATTAGAAATGTAGTTTGCAAGTTTGAAAACTCAGCATGATAAAGTAGAGATTAACAAAGTAAAACTGATAAAGTGACATAATGGTCACATAGCCAGGAAAATGGGCTAGAAGATATTTAGTCTCTTTGTAATTCAGTTTTCTCACTTATGAATGTCTGAATACAGTAGTATCCACTTTGATGTTATAAATAATAAATAAGCATATTTAGATATACATGTATATATACACATAATAGTATATAGTAAATGCTCAATAAATGTTAATTACTAAAACAACTTTTATTATAGAATTCTCTAAAATATATGAAAGCATGTGAGGGGTAAACAAGAAAGCGGGGTAAACAATAAAGAGAAAAACATTTTAAAACGAAAAAATGTACTGCAGAGAATGAATAGATCAATATTAAAATTCTAAGGAAATTCAGAAAGTAACTTTGAACTGACAATACCTACGTATGAAATCTGTTGAGCAGATATTTCTAAGATAGTACTCATTTCTGAAGATTCTGTTAAACTCAAAGAAGAAAGCTTACATAACTTTGCTATTCAAGTGACAACTCACTAATCTGTGCCTCTGAATATTCTATTTACTCAAGTCGGAATGTGTGAACTGATATTTTCCTAAGACAAAATAACTTGGATGAAATTCTTATTCTCAATCTCAATCTTGTTTTCATATGAATCTAAGGTTTATATTAGAAAAAATAATATTTTTAACATTTATCATTGATGGTATATTCTAGGTTCATGGAGAAAAACAAAACAAAACAGGACAGCCTGCTGTACTAGGACACATATTTGGAATGAACATTTGGTGGGCTATAAGCCACAATTTATGAGCAGATTAATCAAGTGGTTTTATTAAACACATTAGACCATATTTATTTTAAACTTTTTAAGGAGCAAGGTAAAAGCCTACCAGAACAAACAAATGAAGAGGAAATAGGCAGTCTACCAGAAAAAGGTATCAGAATAATGATAGTAAAGATGATCCAAACTCTTGGAAATAGAATGGAGAAAATACAAGAAATGTTTAACAAGGACCTAGAAGAACTAAAGAGCAAACAAACAATGATGAACAGCAGAATGAATGAAATTGAAAATTCTCTAGAAGGAATCAATAGCAGAATAACTGAGGCAAAAGAATGGATAAGTGACCTGGAAGATAAAATAGTGGAAATAACTACTGCAGAGCAGAGTAAAGAAAAAAGAATGAAAAGAATTGAGGACAGTCTCAGAGACCTCTGGGACAACACTAAATGTGCCAATATTTGAATTACAGGGGTCCCAGAAGAAGAAGAGAAAAACAAAGGGACTGAGAAAATATTTGAAGAGATCATAGTTGAAAACTTCCCTAATATGGGAAAAGAAATAGTCAAGTCCAGGAAGTGCAGAGAGTCCCATACAGGATAAATCCAAGGAGAAACATGCCAAGACACATATTAATCAAACTATCAAAAATTAAATACAAAGAAAAAATATGAAAAGCAGCAAGGGAAAAACAACAAATAGCATACAAGGGAATCCCCATAAGGTTAACAGCTGATCTTACAGCAGAAACTCTGCAAGCCAGAACGGAGTAGCGGGACATATTTAAAGTGATGAAAGGGAAAAACCTACAACCAAGATTACTCTACCCAGCAAGGATCTCATTCAGATTCGATGGAGAAATTAAACTTTACAGACAAGCAAAAGCTAAGAGAATTCAGCACCACCAAACCAGCTTTACAACAAATGCTAAAGGAACTTCTCTAGGCAGGAAATACAAGAGAAGGAAAAGACCTACAATAACAAACCTAAAATAATTAACAAAATGGTAACAGGAACATACACATTGATAATTACCTTAATATAGCAGAGGGAGGAACACTCCCAAACTCATTCTATGAGGCAACCATCACCCTGATACCAAAACCAGACAAAGATGTCACAAAGAAAGAAAACTACAGGCCAATATCACTGATGAACATAGATGCAAAAATCCTCAACAAAATACTAGCAAACAAAATCCAGCAGCACATTAAAAGGATCATAAACCATGATCAAGTGGGGTTTATCCAAGGAACACAAGGATTCTTTAATATACACAAATCAATTGATGTGATACACCATATTAACAAATTGAAGGAGAAAAACCATATGATCATTTCAGTCAATGCAGAAAAAGCTTTCGACAAAATTCAATACAGAATTATGATAAAAACCCTCCAGAAAGTAGGCAAAGAGGGAACTTACCTCAACATAATAAAGGCCATATATGACAAACCCACAGCCAACATTGTTGTCAATGGTGAAAAACTGAATTCCAAAAGAGTGAGGTACCGCAATATTCATTGCAGCTCTATTTACAATAACCAGGACATGGAAGCAACCTAAGTGTCCATTGACAGATGAATGGATAAAGAAGATGTGGCACGTATATACAATGGAATATTACTCAGCCATAAAAAGAAACAAATTGAGTTATTTGTAGTGAGGTGGATGGACCTAGAGTCTGTCATACAGAGTGAAGTAATTCAGAAAGAGAAAATCTAATACTGTATGCTAACACATATATATGGAATCTAAAAAGAAAGAAAGGAGTGGTTCTGAAGAGCTTAGGTGCAGGACAGGAATGGGGGCTCAGATGTAGAGGGTGGACTTGGGGATGCTGCGAGGGGGAGGGGTGGGCTGGGACGAAGTGAGAGACTGGCATGGACATATGTACACTACAAAATTTAAATAGATAGCTAGTGGGAAGCAGCCGCATGGCTCAGGGAAATCAACTCGATGCTTTGTGACACCTGGAGGGGTGGGATGGGGGCGGATGCAAGAGGGAGGAGGTATGGGCGTGTGTGTATATGTATAGCTTATTCACTTTGTTGTAAAGCGGAAGATAGCACACTGTTGTGAAGCAATTGTGCTCCAATTAAAAAAAAAAAAAGACATCACTTGCAGAGGGACATCTGCAATGTCTTTTATTTTTGGCTTTCCTCTTTTTTATAAAAAGAACAAAACTGTTAACATTGTGTTCTACATCCAGCAAAGTATATTTTAATATAAATAACATTTTTTAGACATACGAAATTGAAATTCACCAACGGCAGACTGCACTACAGAAATGGTAAAGGAAAGACAGAAAGGGTCTGACAGCAGATGGCAACTAGATTTCAAATACAAATGAAGGGCATGGTAAATATGTATACAAATATGAAAGATAGTTTTTTGTTACTTAAATCTTCTCAAATAAAAATTGGCTTTTTAAGGCAAAAAATAGATATTTATGGGGAGTATATCATGTATGGAAAGTAACATATATAACAACCATAGCAATGAGGGCAGGCGAGGATAAATGAAAATATGCAGTTGTGAGGTTTTCATATTGTATATGAAATATATCTGGAAAACAGCCAGTGGGAAGTTAAACAGCCAGTGGGAAGTTAAAATGAACACCATAAATCCCAAATCAGACACAAAACATGCATGAAAAATAGTTAAGCTAATAAGCTAACAAAGGAGATAAAAGAGATTATAAGTAAAATAATCCAAAACAAGGCAGAAAAAGAGAGAAAAAAAAGAAACCAAGGACAGATGGGAAAAATAGAACACACACAGAACATGAATAGAAAAACAGTAAATTCGTAACCAATCATATCAATAATCATAAGACTGTAAATTATTTTAAGAACCACACTGAGTGAGTACTGCCAGATAATAAAGCAAGATACAACTATATGTTCTTTAATAAACCCATATAAATATAAAGAAGAAGTAGATTAGAAGTGAAAGGATAGATAAAGTTATACCACACTAACATTAAACAAAAGAAGGCTAGAGAGACTATTTTAGTAATAGAAACATTATATTTCAGAACAAAGAATATTATCTGGTACAAAAAAGGTCTTGCATAATAATCACTGTGCCAAAGCATCAAAAGGACATAGCAGTCTTAATTGTTTATGTGCCTAAGAAGAGGATTTTAAGATTAATTAAGAAAAAAGTCAATAGAACCACAAATAGAAATAGTAAAATTCAACTACATTTAGAGATTTCAACATCCCTCCCTCAATAATTGAAAGAACAATAGTTTATAAAATTTATCAGGGTATCATAAGTATATAGAAGACATGAACACCACTGGAAATCAACTTGACCTAATTGATATTTCTAGAATATCTCATTAAACAACAGCACAATCCACATTACTTTCAGTTTGCACATGAGACACTTCAAGGTCGATCATATTCTAAGCCATTAGAAAACTCCATGTATATAAAAAAATTAAATTTATGCAAAATATGGTCTGTGATCACAATATATTTAAATTAGAAATCAATAACAGTGAAGACCCTAGAAAATCATCAAATAGGTAGGAACTAAATATCACACTTCTAAATAGTCCATGGGTCAATAAAGAAACCATAGCAGAATATTTTAAACTGAATGAAAATGAAAATATAACATATCAAAATGTATAGTGTGAAGCTAAAGTAGAATTTAAAGGGATAGGTATAGAATAAAAGCCTACATTAGAAAAGAAGAAAAGTCTCAAGTCAAAGACCTCAGTTTCCAAACTAAGCAACTAGAAAACAAAGAGAAAGCAATATAGCAAAAGATATAAAATGATAAATATCAAAGAGAAATTGAATAATTAGAAAATAAAAATAGCCAACTGAAAAAAAATCCATAAAATCGGTAAACCTCAAGGCTGACCAATCAGGGAACAAAGTGGGGAGACACAAATGACCAATATTTACAGAGAGGTGACATCATTACAGATTGTGTAGGCATTAAAAGAACAAGGGATTATTATGAACAACCTTATGCCAATATATTAAGAAACTCAAATGGACATGTTCCTTAAAAGACAAATACTACTAAAGTTCGCAGAAGAAACAAAAGTTTACATCTCTTAAAGGCAGTGAAACTATAGTTAAAACATTCCTACAAAGAATACTCCACACCATAATGGTTTCACTGATAAATATTAGCAAACATTTAAGGAAGAAAAAAGTGGAATTCTACCTAAACATTTACAGAAAATTGCAGAGGGATGAATAATTTCAAAATCATTTTTATGGTCAATATTACATTGATTTCAAAGTTAGGCAAACACATATGAGAAACAAAAATACAGATCAATTTACAAATAGAGCTTATCTCAAAAAATGCAAAGTTGGTTTAACATTTAAGAATCAATCAATGCATTTCACTGTGTTTTAAAAAATTCAAAGGATAAACTACATGTTAATGTCAACAGCTGAAGGAGAAAGTTTTGATAATATAAGGGAACATTCCCAACCAGATAAAGGGCATCATCTAAAATTCTATAGCTATTATCCTACTTAAAGGTGAAAGACTGAATCCTTTCTCCTGAGAGCGGGAGGGAGGCAAGGTGTTTGCTTTTTCACCATTTCTATCTCACAGTGTATTGGAGATTCTTGCCTGATTCTTAATGACAATGCATTAAGCAATGGCAAAGAAATGAATGTTGTCCAATTGGAAAGGAAGAAGTTAATTTCTCTCCATTTGTAATTAACATAATCATCTATGTAGCAAATCTACAGAATGTATCAAAATAACTACTTAAGCTAAGTGAATTTAATGAGCTTGCAGGATACAAGATTAATTTTAAAAATAATTAGTATTTCTGTAAATTAGCAACAATCAGAAATTAAAATAAAGAACCAATACCACTCAGAATAGATTCAAAAATGTGAAATACTGAGGAATAAATCTGACAAAAGATGTGCAAGATCAGTGCTGAAAACTGCTCAACATTACTGAGAAGTCAAAGACCTAAATAAATGGATAAATATACCACCCGTGACATTGTGATTTATAATAAAAAATATGTATTTGGTCCTTGTCCCCATTCCTAGCACAGGACTTCTAAAACTCTTGGAATTTCAATTAAATTTTCTCTTATTCATTATAAGCCCCTTTAGGCCACACCTGAGTTTATATTAATGAGGTGACTTTTGGAAAGGCCCTAAGGAGGGGCCTTAGTTGCCCATTCATGTGATTAGAGGGTTGGAAATTTCAGGCTTACTCCTGACCTCCAACCCCTTGGGAGGAGGGAGGAGCTAGAGATTGAATTAAATCACCAATGGCTAACAATTTAATCAACCATGTCTATGTAATGAAGCCATCATAAAACCTCCCACAACTGGGGTTCAGAGAACTTCCAGATCGGTGAACACATGTAAGTGCTGGGAAGATGGTACATCTGGAGGGGGCATGGAAACTTCACACCCCTCCCCACACCCTTGCTCTATGCATCTCCCCCATCTGGCCACTCCTCAACTGTATCCTTATGTAATAAACTGGTAATCTAATAAACCAGTTGTTTTCCTGAGTCCTGGGAGTCATGCTAGCAAATTATTGAGCCAGAGTAGGGGATCATGCAGCCCGTGGGACAAGCTGGACCTTGGATTCGTGTCTGCAGTGGGGCAGTCATGTGGGACTGACTTAACCTGCGGAATCTGATGCCAACTCCAGGGAAATCATGTCAGAATTGAGTTAAGTTATAGGACACCCAGCTGATATCAGAGAATGACTTGATGTGCGGGAGAATCCACACATCTGGTTTCAGAAGTGAAGCATTGAGAGTAGAGGGGAAACAGAAGAGTTTTCCCTTACGCCGTGTTCATGGATCAGGAAACTAGCATAATGCTAGCAAGTCTCTCCAGGTCTTGTGATGGGGGACTGAATAAAGATGTCCACTCCAAAGGAGGGTGGAGTAAAAATTGCCCTTGGAAGATACGTTTCAATTAAGAAAAAGGGTATAAGGATGCAGTTAAGCTTTCCAACCTAGAAAATGTTCAAATATTGTTAAGAGAATAACCATTGATAGAAACAGGAAAATTAAGCAGGGGGAGAATGGGTTTGAGCTGGGTGTATGGGAGCTGGAGGGTTGGATGGTGACTCCTTGGCCAAAGGGATGCATGCTGGGTGGAATGACACCTTAATGGGACAGAACAAAATAGCCCAAGGCTATGGCAGCCCAGTGGAAAAGTAAATTTAGATGAGATTTAAATCAATATATTATCATCAAACTAAACCAAAGAAGAATAGTATAGGAGACAGCAAATAAATACTGTAAGATAATAAATTTTCATATCAAAAGCATTTCAGTGAGTTATTCTTATAAATTATAGTAATTTAATTCATATTAAATTGTAGATGACTTTTTTCTTACCCAAATTCAACACCTCACATCTGATTATTATTTAAATCAGTGAAAACTCCTGGGATTTAAGGATAAGTTTTAAGTTTGAACTATAAGAGTAAGTTATTTCTTTTTCTGGAAATGAAGTAGTGGACATTTGAGCTTGGGTAAACTTCATCAGGAAAGAAAGTGCTTGTGCAGAAGACACAAGGGCACTTACAACACAGCAGCAGCCTAAGTAGCTGAGAGAAAAGACAGTTTTATTAGGTCACAGGGTACAACCAGCCAAATGAAGGGTTTACATTATTATTGCAGTGTCATTAGTAAATGTGACATATTTCTTGATCCAGCAAAAATAAGTTATTTTGTAGATTATGTGAGAATTGTTTTTAGTGACTTGTTCTTAAAGTGAAATGTATTTCTCATATATAAACCAAATGACAACAACAAACTCTAAAATATGTTCATTTTCAGAATATTGATATTGTTTTTTATGAAAAAGCTACAGCATGGATAAAATTTCATAAATGGAATGCAGTTCAAAGATTTATTACAGATTTATGTTCAGTGTGTGTATTGTTTTAAATTTTTGATTAACCAGCCTATTTAAACAGCAGGAAGTCAAACATACAAAGAATGGTTCCTTTAAAATTAAAACAGAAGAAAAAGTATCTTGAGAGAAAATTATAATACTTTTAGCTACACATCCTTTTTTTTTTTTTTTTTTGCTGTACGCGGCCCCTCACTGCTGCGGCCTCTCCCGCTGCGGAGCACAGGTTCCGGACGCGCAGGCTCAGCGGCCATGGCTCACGGGCCCAGCCGCTCCGTGGCATGTGGGATCTTCCCGGACCGGGGTACGAACTCGTGTCCTCTGCGTTGGCAGGCGGACTCTCAACCACTGCGCCACCAGAGAAGCCCTAAATTCTTGGGACATTTTACTCTTTGGCTATATAGTACTCCATATAATTCCTGGGAGAAACTAAAGATTTCTGTTGTCTGTAGTCCCCTTCATGGCAACTTCTCTGTGTGGCCCGTCTCTATCTTTCCTGAAAAATTCCTACCCAGTGTTAAAGTGTCAACGTAAACAAAACTCCTTGTCACAGCACATGCACTTATAACTCACCCATCCACATAGCATGGACCCACAGCATACCCATCTGTAGCACACGCATCAAGCAACTGACATATTTCAGGCTTATATTCTCACTCTTTACACCTTGAAAAGTTGTTCTAGTAAATCTAACTGGTTTGAAGTCACCGTGCTGTTTTCTGAGAATGTCATGCTGTTTTGTAGCCCACACCTGACCCCATATCTCTAGCTCTTAGAATATGGTGGTACCACGGAGGTAGAGGCTCTCTAGCTAATATAATAAAATTTTCCTGGCCATTTACTAAGCACCATACCCATAAATGTCACATAAAGGAACAAATTTGTCAGAGACTGATCCTATCTTCTCTAGATTCCTCCAAATGACTCTTCTCACCCATCATGGCAAACCCTTATAAAAAGTGGGGGAAGATTTCTTTTGTTAATTCCAAGATGTTTTTCTTTCTTTGCCATTTCATGTTTTGTAACACCAACTACGGATCACAGGCAACCTTCTAGTTATTCTCCACTATACATCAAAACTTTCACGTTATCTACATTTTCTAAACCATAATTAGTTTGATATTCTAATTTGTCTCTCCCTAAGGGAAAAAAAAACAACTTTCTGGCCTTAGCAAGTAATTCTTATAATGTTTTTAGAATACTGCTCTACAATAACAAGAGGAAACAATTCATAAAAGAGCCATTTGACATATTACATATATTGCATAATACTTTAGGAAAATGGTGATGTCTCACACACACACGTGCGCTCAAAACAGTAACTATGTATAGTTGATATGTTAATCAGCTTGATTCTGGTGATCTTTTCACAACATATACACTTATGTACACCTTATGTATATACAGTTTTCGTATGTCAGGGATGTTTCAATAAAGCTGTTAAGCGAAAAGAGATAAAAAAAATAAAAATAGAAAATTGTGTTAAATGCTTTGAGAATGGAGGAAATATGGGGCTTCCCTGGTGGCGCAGTGGTTGAGAGTCTGCCTGCCGATGCAGGGGACGCGGGTTCGTGCCTCGGTCCGGGAGGATCCCACATGCCGCGGAGCGGCTGGGCCCGTGAGCCATGGCCGCTGAGCCTGTGCGTCCAGAGCCTGTGCTCCGCAACGGGAGAGGCCACGGCAGTGAGAGGCCCGAATACCGCAAAAAAAAAAAGGTATTGTAGAAAAGACTTTTCTAAAGAATAAAGTTTTTTATTTTTACTTTTATTTTTTTATTTCATTTAATTTTTGGCTGCACTGCATAGCATGTGGCATCTTAGCTCCCTACCAGGGATGGAACCCGTGCCCCCTGCAGTGGAAGCATGGACCCCTAACCACTGGACCACCAGGGAATTTCCTGTTTGTTTTTTTCTTAAATTAAAGTACAGTTGATTTACAATGTTGTGTTAGTCTCAGCTGTACAGCAAAGTGATTCAGTTATATATTTATATATAATTCTTTGTCAGATTCTTTTCCATTATAGGTTATTACAAGATATTGAATATAGTTCCCTGTGCCATACAGCAGGTCCTTGGTTATCTATTGTATATATAGTAGTGTGTATCTGTTAATCCCAAGCTCCTCTGGTTCCTCCCAATTCTAATAACCTATGCTTCAATTTTCAGAATTACCCTTCCCAGGTTAATTCATTTTATTTACCTGCATTGAAAATTGTCTAACAACTTTGTACACTTAGACACAGCTTGTCAGATCTTAACATTCTCACAGTCCATCAATGCCTTAGATTAGCAAAAGTATATAAAAGTCATTAGAGACTTTGCCTTTATGAGGTTTGTCACTGTATTTTTGGCACTGGAAAATCAAACAAAGGTTGTTCCTAGTTATTTCCTCTCACTGAAGTGTTCTCCCCAGTAACCCTGCCTGTCAGAAGTCCATCAGTCCACAAGTTACAGCTCACAAGTTATCACTTCTATAAAATAGTTTCAAATATTTCAGTCATAGTACAAAATAGTTTCAGATATATCAGTCATATTTTATCTCAGTTTTCTGTGTTATCAGTGCTAATTATAAAAGATGTTGTAGACTATCAACAAACGTAACATAAATGTATTTCTTCAGCGTACATGTTCCCATATCTGTCTCTGCTACTGTGGAAGCTTCCTGAGTAGAGGTCTAATTTAATTGGGTTCCACCTCTCTTACACAGTTATAAACATTATTATTCTTTTAAGTATCAATTATTAATGCATGCTTACAACATTGGTAAGTGCAACATTATGAGATGAAGATTCAATAGCAGTTTATTAATTTATAATAGATATATTAGGACACTGTTATAACTTTGAAGTTTGGCTAATCACAGAATATTATGCCATGTCAAAAACACAAAATTAATAGTTATGGCACCGAAATTGACAGATTATTGTTCTAAGTTTAATATATGTATTTTAAAATTTTATATGTATAGTATAGTTCAGGTTAGATAATTCAGAGACAGAATTGGAAACAGATTTGGTATTAAAAAATACCAATACCATGTTGATGATTGTAGCTCTCAAAGTAATGTTTCAATTAACATACCTCAAAGTGAAATCAGATATGAATGAAGTACAGAGTGTGACACACAGCTTTTTAACTATTTTTATTTTAAAATGTTAAACGTTTATAATTTTATATTTCATATGGGTTTTGAAAGTATAATAGTTATTTTAGGAATCTTTTAGGATCCTGAAATTGCATAAATAAGTGTGAGTTTACATTCTATTATTTTGAAAAATTGAACGTGTCGGTAAAAAAACTGCAAATTAAAGGCAACTCTACTGATGAAGTATAAATAAACAGTTCTCTCCTTTTCAGAAGGAGCTCTCTTGTCATTCATGAGGAAGAGGTTACAGAAATTTCTATGAATGATAGAACTGAGAAATGTCATTAGCTAAGTACATGTTATATATGAAGTACCCCCAAATATCACCAGACAGTATGTAATTGCCAGAGCATATTTTGATAATAATAAATGTATAATGATGCTCACCAAGTAGTAAATAAGTAGTGAAATCCTTTAGAACTACATAAACTGCATAAATCTTAGTAAAACCTTTCCTTTGGGTTTGGAAAGAGTAAACAGACACTAGGAGAGCCAGCACATTTCTGCCTAAACTATCTGAAAGTATTGATACAGCCACAGTTGTTACCTTATAAAGGACTCATTCTACTTAAACCATTAAATGGCTTCACAATGACATTAGATTAGATTCATGTTATAGCAAAATTGATTAATGCATTTCGCATTTTAAAATTAATACCTGTGTTCTGCATGGACAGTTTCTTTCATGACATATAGTTCAAATATATATTGGACTCTTTCTACATATTTTTCTTCTTTACTGGATTTCAGATCAAAGTAGACTTGTTAGCATTTGCTGCAATAAAAACTTCACAATTTTGGCTTTTCCTTAATATGATTTAACATGAGCATTTTCTTAACATACATGTGCCACTACTACATTTACCAACGGTCTCTAATCAGTATCCTTGTTAATTTCAGTAATTCTCTCAGGGATAGAAAAACTGTGCTTCCTCTGATTTTTCTTAGGTGCTATTATGTTTGTCTATAAAAATAGACAAATTTGCGTCAGAGTTTTAGTAGATCACCAATAACTGGTGTTCAAGAGATAAAGAAGGTGGAATGAGGGAGAACAATGTGCTCTCCAAGGCCAGCAAACTTCAGAGCTGAGAGTAGTAAATAGTACCTACTGAGAATATTTCATGTCTCGAGTAGTACACAATGCAAATGGAAATAAATAATTTTTAGTGTTCCTTTACAAACTTTCTTTTGTTCAACTTTGACATTTTCATGAAACTAAGGTCAGATACTTGAGGAATCAAGTATCAGATTTAAAGGAAAATCATCTTAGTTGTACTCATTTATAACAGTATTGAGGCGGTCACAAGTATTACAAGATAACGTATTGTGCGAGTTTGTCCGTTTTCCTCCAGTTTTGTTGAGATATCATTAACATACAGTACGTGTAAGTTTAAGGTGTACAGCATATTGATTTGACTTACATACAGCATGAAATGATTATCACACTAAGTGTAGTGAAAATCCATCATCTCATATAGATAGAAAATTAAAAAAATAGAAAAAAATTTTGTGATGAGAACTCAGGATTTATTCTCTTGACAACTTTCACATGTAACATACAGCAGTGTCAATAATATTTATCATGCTATATGTAACATCTTTAGTAGTTATTTTTCTTATAGCTAGAAGTTTGTACCTTTTGACTACCATTCCCTTACCCTCACCTCTGGTGACCACAAATCTGATCTCTTTTTCTATAAGTTTGTTTGTTTGTTTATTTGTTTTTGAAGAGTAATTGACCTTCAATGCTATGTTAGTTCCTGTTTCACAACATAGTATTTTGACATTTCTATACATCTCAGTATGACCACCACAATAAGTCTAGTTTGTTCATATGTGTTTTTTTAGAATCCACCTGTAAGTTAAACCTTACAGTATTTGTTTTTCTCTATCTGATTTATTTCATTTAGCATTTTAGCATAATACCCTGTAGGTTATCCATGTTCTCACAAATGACAAAGTTTCGTTCTTTTTGTGGCTGAGTCATATTCAATTATCTGTATGTGTATCCAGTCATCTATTGACAGTCACTTAAGTTGCTTCCATGTCTTGGCTATCATAAATAATACTGCAGTGAACATAAGGGTGCATATATCTTCTCTAATTAGAGTTTTGGTTTTCTTTGGATAAATATACAGGAGTGGAATTGCTGGGTCATATGGCAGTGGTATTTTAAAACTTTTGAGGGGTCTACATAGTGTTCTCCATAGTGGTTGCACCAATTTACATTCCCACCAAGAGTGCACAAGTGTTCCCTTTTCTCCACATTCTCACCAACACTTATTATTTGTTGTCTTTTTGGTAATAGCCATTCTAACAGGTGTGACATGATATCACATTATGGTTTTGATTTCCATTTTCCTTCTGATTAGTGATATTGAGCATCTTTTCATGTGCCTGTTGGTCATCTGCATGATTTCTTTGGAAAATGCCTATTCAGGTCCTCACATTTTTTAACTGAGTTGTTTGTTTTTTTGATGTTGAGTTGTTTGTATATTTTGGATATTAACTCCTTATCAGATATATCATTGGCAAATATTTTCTTCCATTCAGTAAGAGGTCTTTTCATTTTGTTGATTGTTTCCAACCCTGTGCAAAAGCTTTTTAATTTGATGTAGCCCCATTTGTTTATTTTTGCTCTTGTTGCCCTTGCCTGAGGAGACATATCCAAAAAATATTACTAAGACTAATGTCAAAGAGTGTACTGCTTATGTTTTCTTCTATGAGCTTTATGGTTTCCAGTCTTACATTTAAGTCTTTAATCCATTTTTTTGTTTATTTTTGTATATGGTGTGAGAAAATGTTCTAGTTTTATTCTTTACATGTAGCTGCCCAGTTTTTCCACCGTCAATTATTGAAGAGGCTGTATTTTCCCTATTGTATACTTTTGCTTACATTGTCTCAGATTAATTGTCCATATAAGAGTGTGTTCTTTTCTGGGCTCTCTATTCTCTTCCATTGATCTATGTGTCTGCTTTGTGCCAGTACCATACTGTTTTAATTATTGTAGTTTTGTAGTATAATATGAAATCAGAAAATGTGGTACTTCAAGTTTTTGTTCTTTCTCAAGATTATTTTGACCCTTTGGGGTTATTTGTTTTACCATACAAATTTTGGAATGATTTTTTTTCCTATCACTATGAAAAATACCATTGGTATTTTGATAAGGATTGACTTGAATCTGTCAATTGCCTTGGGTAGTAAGGTCATTTTAACAATATAATTCTTCTAATTCAGGCGCAGAGTATATCTTTATATCTGTTTGTGTCATATTCAATTTCTTTCATCTGTGTCTTCTAGTTTTCTGAATACAGGTCTTTTACCTACTTAGCTAGATTTATTCCTAGGTATTTCATTCTTTTTGATGTGATGATAATCCTTCCTCTGCATTTTGCACTAGTTTTGGAATAGTTTGGGAAGTATAGGCATTCACTCTTCTCTAAATGATTGATAGAAACTACCTGTGAAGCTGCATGGTCCTAGACTTTTGCTTGTTGGGAGTTCTTTTTATTATTTATCCAATTTCATTACTAGTAATTTGTACATCTATATTTTCTATTTCTTCCTTGTTCAGTCTTGGGAGATTATACACTTCCATGAATTTTTTCATTTCTTTTAGGTTGTATATTTTATCAGGGTATACTTCTTCATAGTAATATTTTATGATACTTTGTATTTCTATGAAGTCAGTTGTAACTTCCTTTTTCATTTCTAATTTTATTTACTTGAGTTTTCCTTTTCTTCTTGATGAGTCTGGCTAAAGATTTATTAATTCTGTTTATCTTTTCAAAGAACCAGCTCTTTTTGTTCATTGATCTTTTCTATTTTTTTAGTCTCTATTTCTGTTCTGAACTTTATGATTTTTTCATTCTAACTTTTGACATTTTTTGTTCTTTTTTCTAGTCCCTTTAGGTATAAGGCTAAGTTATTATTTGAGATTGTTTGTTTGTTTGTTTCCTGAAGTAGGCTTGTATCATGATAAACTTCTCCTTAGGCTGCATTTGCCACATCCCATAGTTTTTGTATCATTGTGTTTCATTTGTCTCTAGATATATTTTTAATTTCCTCGTTGATTTCTTCATTGATCCTTTAGTTGTTAGTAAATAGGGTGTTAAAGTTCTCTATTGTTATTGTGTTACTGTCAATTTCTCCCTTTATGTGTGTTAATATTTGCTTTGCATATTTAGGTACCCCTATGTTGGGTGCATAGATCTTTAAAGTTTTTATATCTTCTTGGATTGATCTCTTAACCATTATGTAATGTCCTTCTCTCTCTTGTTACAATCATTGTTTTAAAGTCTATTTGTCTGATATAAATGTTGCTAACCTAGTTTTCTTTTAGATAAAGAAAACTATCTAAATATGTAATAGATAAAGAAGATGTGATATATATTCACTTTACATAGTGGATATAGTTCTTTATTTCTAGTAAAGCTTTTTTCATGGTGCTGAACTCTTGGCTTTTGCTCTCTAAAACTTTTGATCTCTCCTTCAAATCCAAATAAAATCTTGCTGTGTAGAGTATTCTTAGTAGTAGGTCTCATCACTTTAAATATATCATACCACTCCCTTCTGACCTTCAGAGTTTCTGCTGAAAAGTCAGTTCATGGCAATTGGAGAGTTCCCTCTACGTAACTTGTTGCTTTTCTATTGCTGCTTTTAATACTCTCTCTTTTTATCTTTGATGTTTGCCATTTTAAATGGAGTGTGTCTTGGTGTGATCCTCTTTGTGTTGACCCTGTTTCTGACTCTCTGTGCTTCCTGGACCTGGAGGTCTGTTTCCTTTCTCAGGTTTTTGGAAAATCACCTTATTGAGACCATCCCTAAGTTTCCTCCTTATACATTGTACTTCATGATTGCTTGCTTTTTTTTCTTCTTTCTGACAGATTTTTCTTTCTTTTTTACTCTTTAAAGCTACATCAGAAGTGGATGTAATTTGGAATAATTACTTATTTGGTAGAGTATGGTTTTTACAGCCTTCTTCCTACTTGTGCAACTCTGAACACCAAGGGTTGATTTGAAGTAAAAATGTCAAAGCATTCTTTCCTGGTTTAGTTTTTCCTTTGCCAAAACAGGTCATTCAAAACATAGTAGGTTTCTGATCTGTTTGCTTGCAGGCATTTCAAATATACATGTAAAATTACACAAAGTTTTCTGGGTGCATAATTCTCAGGTTTAATTTATTTATTTGATTTGTTAATATTATCTTCCTCTTCCCCTCAATTTTGGCTGATTTGAGGTAAACTGAAAGAAAAGATTCAGGTATGTCAGTATTAGGTTGAATGGTCTTTGTCTCAAGACTAAGATGTTTGTTCAACTAAGGAGTCTTATTGGGTCTTTATTGCTAAGCCTTTTCCAATTCCATATCATCTTTTGACTTGTATCCAGAAGTAGTTGGTGGCTTTTCCAAGCCCATACTTTCTTTATTTCTATATTTCCTCTATTGTCATCTATGTTTGAAAACCAGTCAACTCTTGCTTGATCTCAAGCTTCAGATCATAGCCAATACACATTCTGTTTTCAACCTAATTTCCCTGAAGTCAGACTTAGTAGGCACATAGTCTGTTTTGAAAATTATCAACCATTTTATGGGCAATAGTTTTACTGGACATTCTGCCATTATATAACAGATCTTCAGCATTACAATTTGCAATATCTCTCTTCTTACCATCTGTCATCCAACCACGAAGCCAATGACACACACTTTAGGTGACTGTAAAGGCAGCAAGCCATCTCCAGTTAAGTTTTGGTATAAGGTTTTGTTTTAAGTTCATGGAATGTTAGCTGCGCCAATAAATGAACAAAGACTCAAACGTGAGTGAGGTTTATCATTCAACTAAATTCCAAAATTGTGTTCCTGACTAACTTGTGTTTTTCTTCCTAGTAGTAATTTACAAATCAGGGTTTCTTTTATCTTGAGGCTCTGTGTTTTTCAACCCTTGGGCTTTCATGCACATTGGATCATGTTCAAAGGAAAGGGAAAGTGCACAGACGATGGGGTACAGGAAGTTTCATGGGTCAATCCTAGAAATAGTACACAACACTCCCACTCATATTGTGTTGCTCAATCACAGTGCATGACGACTCTTAACATCAATGCAATCTAGCTGTGTGTGCGGGAAGAAGAATAAACAGTTCTGAGTCCATTTTCATGTCAGTATGTGATTTGATAATATAGTTTCAAACTTCCTGCAGAGAGGGATTTCTGCTTTTCTAACATACCACTTGTAAAATATTGGGAAGGAAAACCTGTGATTTTGGAAAGGTATTTTTGGTCATAGAAGAATTGAGGCCATTGTATCTTGAGATACAACAGCTGCACCTTGAGAAGTAAACTGGCAAGTAGGAAATTTTGACCAAGTGCTGATGGACATATAAATTACATCCTTAGTCAAGAAAGTGTGTCAGGAGAATCAACATACTTCTTTGACTAATGAAAGTGAATATTCAGGGAAAGAATAAACAAAAATCCTTCTAGATACAGTTTTACACTAAGATGTGTCAATCGGTTAGGATTTTTTTATTTTAGAAAAATATTAAAGAATTAACTGTGAAATAAGAGGCATATTTTTAAACCAAGTGAACTCGGTTCTATTTAAATTTACCTTTGCTTTATGCATGCACATGCTTTGTTGACTCAAGGATGAAATGAGTGTCTCTGGACTTAAACTGAAATAAGTGATGGAAAGAGTGTGTGGATATTGTGACATAAATCATGCAAAACCTTAAACTTTTATTCATCATATATTTCAAAAAAATACAAGGTGGCATGCCTGAGCGGTATTTTCTGAAGGATAGTTTCCAAGCAAAGATACTTCATTGTCTTTTGTCAAAATACATCTTTCTTCTAACTGTACTTGTGAATACTGTCATGATCGTGCACATTTAAATGTTTCAGAAAGTTTGAAGGCTCCAGGGCTTTTCATTTACTGTTACTGTCATTATTAATTTCAAATGATGTCATCTAACAAAACTTTTTCACCTAAAAATGCAATGGCAAGCGATTGTGTTTTCTGATTCTCAAAATAATACGTTTGGAGAGTTCTTTTGGCCATAATTCACTTCAGGTTGCCCAAGGGAGTAACAGGAAAATAGCCAGTGCTCTGACCATTCATTTTCATCTACACTCTATTTTAGATTCTGCTTTATCTAGGCTCTTCTCATTAAAATAAATATGATTAATTGGCAGCCATTGCCTGTAAAGCTTAAATTTCCTTCAGATACATTTGGAATTAAAATATCTTTTCAGGGCTTCCCTGGTGGCGCAGTGGTTGGGAGTCTGCCTGCCGATGCAGGGGACACGGGTTCGTGCCCCGGTCCGGGGAGATCCCACGTGCCACGGAGCGGCTGGGCCCGTGAGCCATGGCCGCTGAGCCTGCGCGTCCGGGGCCTGTGCTCCACAACGGGGGAGGCCACAGCAGTGAGAGGCCCGCGTACCGCAAAAAAAAAAAAAAAAAAAAACAAAACTATCTTTTCAATTTTATTAGGAGGTAGCATGAACAGCTTACCATCAGAACTATTTCTCTTTCTTCTTATTTTCCTGGTCCAAAACTGAGCAATTATTGGTAACTCCTTTATTTCTATTTCAGATAGGCCAGTTAAAGTAACATAGTCATCCATTTCCTGCTTTTGTGTTTTGTTTTTGTTTTGTTTTTTCTGTACGCGGGCCTCTCACTGTTGTGGCTTCTCCCGTTGCGGAGCACAGGCTCCGGACGCGCAGACTCAGTGGCCATGGCTCACGGGCCCAGCCGCTCCGCAGCATGTGGGATCTTCCCGGACCGGGGCACGAACCCATGTCCCCCGCATGGGCAGGCGGACTCTCAACCACTGCACCACCTGGGAAGCCCTGCTTTTGTGTTTTTAAAGCTAGTTTTTATTGGTATTTGAAAAGAACATGACACTGAAAATTAAAGCCATAAATGTAAGCCCCATAAAATTGAGAACACTGAAAATTGCAAGATAGATCAGAAGTAGCTGAGAGCAGAGGAAAGAAGCTCTCCCTTAGAGGATCTTAATAGCAAAGAGGAACAAATGCATAAAGAAGATAATGGTAATAAGTTCAAAGTCACCTAAATGATTATAGCATTTTGGTTTTAAGAACAAGCTGAGGAACTATGATATTTTTAAAATGGGTCTGTCCTTTTGAAACCTGAAGACCGACAATGTTATGGTTGAACTTTGGTAGCCGTCTTCTTTAAAAGTTATTCTTTGCCTTTAAAAAGAAATAAGTGGCATGACCTTTAGGACAGAAATCTGCAATATTGGTCCCAATTTTGCCACCGTAGGCATTAAAACCCCGTTGACTTCAAAAGGGCTCTGTTCTACTCTCAGTGATTTTAGCGTTCTTTTTAAGTCATGTTGTTTTTGCCACTTGCAGGGGCACAGGCTGTTAGGAACTCAGGATAACTGGTGTTTTGTGGCCTTCAGAGTCACAGCTACCTGTCTTTGTCTCTCATCTCTGAGGTGACGTGACTGGCACTGTTAATTTTCTTTAGCAAAGCCCCTCTGTCAGCAGGATTTATCCTTACATTGTTTGGAATGGTCACACTAATAAACAATTTTTAGTCAACTGTTCTCTCAGCATTTCAGAACTAAATGATACTGTAGCTGCATATTAAATCTAATAGTTTTTTGACATATTGCAAAATATCTACATGAGGGTAGGAAAAGAGGATTTTGCGTTACAAAATTTTGCTGTCAGGTGATGCCCAGAACTCAAAAGCCTAACAGTGATTGTGATAGTAAGGGATCCCTCCAACTTTCAATAACTTTATTTCCCCATAACACATTCCTAAAAAGAAGATTAAGAGATTGAAAGAAAGAAAAGATTTATGTCTTAAGATTTTTCCTTGGTTCTTTACATATTGATGAGCTGCAAATCACATATATGTAAAAATAATTGTATCTTACTTTCATATTTAACTATGTCCTAAAAACAAATTAAAATGTATTTCACTACTTGCTCTGTAAAATACTTTTTATCTAGAATTCAAGGGGGAAAAATCAATATGAAAACACAAACTTTGCTAATAATAAGAAAATAAAAGGATAAAAATACAGGTTCTTAATAGAGTTCACATTTCAACTGAAGCTCATATGGGTTATTCTAAATGCCATAATTGGACAAAAGTTACCCAATGGAATTTTAATTAGTTTATAAAAAAGGGTTTTTAATTACAACAATGTAGGATGATTAGTATTAGAATAAGAGGGTAAAAAATATTGGATTGAAAATAAAAGCTTGTATAACAGGACAGCCATAATAAAGAATAGATGTGTACTAATATTTTTAATTAATTTTTATTGGAGTATAGTTGCTTCACAATTTGTGTTAGTTTCTACTGTACAGCAAAGTGAATCAGCTATATGTATACATATATCCCCTCTTTTTTTGGATTTCTTTCCCATTTAGATCACCACAGTGCATTGAGTAGAGTTCCCTGTGCTATACAGTAGGTTCTCTTTAGTTATCTATTTTATACATAGTATCAATAGTGTATATTTGTCAGTTCCAATCTCCCAATTGTGTACTGATTTTTTAATCCCAAGACAGCCAATTTAAAAACACATCTCTTGGGAAGTTTTCTCAATAGGAAAAAATATATATTTATATATAAAATACATAAAACATATAATGTTACTTTCTGAAAGATTTTATTAGTAGAACAAGATGTGCAGATTTGCACACTGGAACATTCTTTTTCAGACAAATATGCACAGGCACCCCAATGGAAAATAACACATATGAAGATATTCAGAAAATAACACATATGAAGATATTCAGAAAATAACACATATGAAGATATTCAGAAAATAACACATATGAAAATTTAAATATACAGCAACACAGAGAAATATTATATTGTCACAAAATGAACACTTTGTTGTGGCAATGAGTTTGTTTTTCACAATAGGTAATAGGTGGAATTGGATATTATTACTATTTCATCCTTAGAAGTTAAACTGAGTATTTTTGTTAGGCAGAATGGTGTCTCCCACCTCAAAGATATCTACAACCAACCTCCAGAGCCTGTGAATATTAGATTACAGGGCAAAGGCAAATAGGTGCAGATGGAATTGTGTTTGCTAATCAACCAACCTTAAAACAGAGGCTATTCTGCATTATATCCAGGTGAGCTCAATGTAATCACAGGGGACCTTAACGTGGGAGAGGGAATCAGAACAAGAGAGATGGAGGCTGTGAGTGCTGCTTTGAAGATGGAAGAGTGGGCCACAAGCCAAAGGATGCAGGCCACCTCTCAAAGATGGAATGGAAAGGAATTGGATTTTGATGTAGAGCTTCCAGAAGGAAGGTGACCCTGAGGGCACCTTGACTTTAGTCGAGTCAGACCCATTTGGGGCTTCTACCTCCTGACTATTAAATAACAAATTTGTATTATTTAAGCAACTAAGTGTATAGTAATTTATTACAGCTACAATAGGAAAATAATACAGATTTGGATACCTTTCCATTCATATTTTCAAAATCCTACTCTACCCAAGTATTTGTGGCCATCTAATTTAATGTTCTCTATAAGATTATAATGTCAGAAAATATTAAAATGTTGAGCCATTGTAGGTAATTCAATTACTTAGCAGTTATATCTGAGATTTAGAGATTCACACACACATGTTTATAATCTAAAAACTGTTAGCATTTCTATTTATGTTTACACAATAAAGGTTAATATATGTTTTCTTTTTTACATAAGGATAACCAGTCTAGGTGAAATTATATGAAATTTTAGACTTTATTAAGAATTGTAACTCATTTACGTGTAATGAGCACTTACATGCCAGGTACTACTTGAAACACATTATATGCCTTAACCCATGTCATTACCACAACAATCCTCTAAGTTTATCTATCTTACTTATAGATACCCTTATTGCTTCTCTCTCTTGAAAAAGCACCCTAATGTACAATGTCAGCAATTTAGCTAATATCTCTCAATTCGAAAATAGTGTAGTTAGAATTCAAACACAGGCAGAGCCTTACAAACTGTACTACTCAGCTCTTGCTCTGGTAATGCTGTGTAACAAACAATCCCAAAGCCCAATGGCTTGCAGCAACAAACATTCACTTTTCTGGCTTATGGATCTTTAGGTTGGCTGCAGTTTGGCTGATCTCAACTAGGCTCATTTGGTCTTAGCTGGGCTCAGCTAGATCCAGGCTTCTTCTTAGTTTATCTTCTTCATTCTGGGGACTAACCCTGAGGCATGCTCTTTTCATGGCAGGTGGTAGAAGCCCAAATGACTAAGCCAAACAATACAAGCACATTTAAAACCTCTGCTTATATCATAACTGTTAACATTTTATTTTCCAAGCAAGTCACATGGTCAAGGGGGTGGTAATAGATACCCTGCTTACTGTACTGGTATCCACTACAAAGGCAGATGGAAAAGTTGGGTGAATGTGTAACTCATTACAGAGAGGCAGTGAAGGATGGGAACGATTATGACATCTTCCATAAACTCTCTTATATCCCCTCTCCGTTTCCACTTCTGGCATTTCTCCTTGCTGTTTTTCTCTATAGTTCAGTGTTCTTTACAAGATATCATTTTATTCATAAAGCAAAGAGTTTAAGCTAAGTACTTTAAGAATACCTATTTTGAGATTGTCCTCAGTCAAGTCTCAAAGGCATATAAAATCTCAAATGTATTTTATCAAGCTAGGCTCTCACAAAAATTAGGTAGGGACAATTAATATTTTTCATTACATAGTTCCAGTGGCCCAGAAGAAGAGCATCCTTTTTTTCTTTTCAAGTATAGCTCATTTACAATGTTGTGTTAGTTTCAGGTGTACAGCAAAGTGATTCAGTTGTAATATGCATATATATTCTTTTTCAGATTCGTTTTCCTTATATGTTATTATAAAATATTGGGTATAGTTCCCTGTGGTATACAGTAGGTGTTTGTTGGTTATCTATTTTATATATAGTATCATGTATAAGCTAATCACAAACTCTTAATTTATCCCTTCCACCCCTTCCCCGTTGGTAACCATAACTTTGTTTTCTGTCTGTGGGCCTATTTCTGTTTTGTATATAAGTTCATTTGTATCATTTTTTTTTAGATTCCACATATAAGTAATATCAGTCTCCTAAATGAAAGTTGTTGAGATCGGGTAAAAATATATTTATTTACATTCAATTTCTTTATTTACTGAAATTTATATATTTTCATTACTTTATACTTGCTTATTTTAAATAATTTACACTTATTATAAGTGCTATTTTGAAAGACAAATATACAACATAGCAAACTATTTTTGGAGATAACCTCATTGATACTAACAACCAAATTTTAACCTGACCATTTGAAATTTATGTTTTTCTTGTATGCCATCTCTATTCATAGAAAAGTGAAAAAGTATGTACATGGAACTGTTTAGAGAATTTTTCTAAGTTATGTGTTAGAAATTAATTTTTTTTCTTATTTCTAATTTTATTTTAATATTTCAAACATTTACACTAATTGATACATAAATTTTGTCATAAAATATTTTTAAACTTAAATGTAGTCAGATCAGGTGGGGAACAGTGCTATTTATATTCCCTACTTAGTTTTCTGGGCTTTTAAAATATTTTTTTATTATTCAGTAGGATCTACCCTTTTTTCTTAAGTTGATAACCCTCAGTGGAAAATATATTTTCAACTCTGTTTGAATGTCTGTTGTATCACAGAGTGTTCAAGTATAACCCAAACTAGAAGAGTAAAACATCTTTTGAACCATAGATAAATAAGAAGCAGAAATGGAAAGTTATAATTCTCAATTAGAAATAAAAATTCAAGTGGAAGCTGAAATATTTTCTAACACACACTTTTTAAAGCAATTACTAACAAATAATTAGAACGTTTCCATGATAATATGTTATAACAATTAATTTTATTTAATTACAAGACAATGAATACTTTCATTCCCACATGGTTTTCTGAGGCAGATATGACAGCAACTAAATTAACTGTGTTCACAATTTGTGATTTGATTTAAATATTCATTTATATTTATATATGATGTCCTGCCAAGCAGGCAGGTGTAGAAGACCCAGGAAAGCATGTGGATATTTTCTGGGTTGTCTTACATTGCAACTTCAGCACAAAGGCGATCTTTATTTTATTTAATTCACTCTCTAGGTTCATTTCTTATAGGAAGAGTGTTATTAAATTTGACTTATCGTATGTGCAGGAATGAAGTTTTGCTGACAGTTCCTGAGCAAAAATAAAGGCCCCTTAGGGTAGCATTCAGCACTACAGCTCAAGAGCTTTCCTTCTTGTTTATTCTAAAAACCACCTGAGAGAGTTTCTTCCTATTCATACTTAACTCGTATCAGTGCTATGATAGACATTCTTAAATACTCAGTGGAACAAGCTGTTTAATTTTATTTCATCCCAGTAATCCTTTTTGACACTAGAATCCTGATAGGCAGAGCTCTTTTTGTTTCAAATGAAAGCTCTTAGAAATTCTTGTGTTGGATGATTCAGTGTTCTGTGAAAACAAAATGTTACCATTTACAAACTGTAATAGAAAAGATAAATAGGGCTACACTATAGCCTTATTGATTTTATCTACATGTATCTTTTCAACTGAATTTTAATTTTTATTCCATCATAGCTCTGGTGTTTGTAATAATCAAGGCTTACAAATCTCACTGGTGTGAATATAATGGTGACAAGTGTGGGAGCAATAGAAAATAATATTTTAAATGAAGATAATCCTGGAAAATCTGAAAGATGTTATCATGACAATAACACTTAGTCTATTGTATTAAGGTTATTAATAAAGTAAATTCTCCTAAATAAGATCAAAATGATAAAAGTTCAACATAATCTGGAGAAGTATGTATGCACACATATATATAAACTTATACACATATACATTATAAATTCTGTTACATTATATATGTGTGTATAGAGTGATGCCTATCTCAGCTCTAAGCACATTGTGTAGTATTATATAAATAACATTTCGAGGTAGACCCTATTTTGTTTTAAACCAGGGGAAATGAAGGCACCAAGAGGAGAGATTAAATAAGGGTACTTGATCAAAAAGTCAAAGTTTATCGGTGTTGCAGCTGCTCTTAAACTAAGGTTGTTTGTGCTACTTAAACATTATCCACTATAGGATGCTGCCTCCCATTAAAAGAGAACCCCAAACTGGCATTTCCAATAATTTTTATTCATGTCCAATATTTCTTCAGTATTAAACACCAAAATGTGGGTGGAGTTTTAATACTTTTTCAGACTAAAGACCTCACAACAATTCTCTGTTTTAGAACATGTGTTAAGGCAAGAAATTGTACTGTTCTTTTTTATTCCTAGGGTGGCAGGCTCTATACGTAAGGTTGACGAATCAGTCAAATATTTTGTTATCTGAGGTCATTACAGTTGTAGAGTGGCTAGGTTCACAGCTCTATTGTTTTATAAAAATAAATTTGCTTTTTAAGCCATCTACTGTTATTTTTTTAAATCAGTGAATTCTTTATAGAAACCTTTCATGAGTTTTAATATTTATAACATTTAGCATTATAGTATAACCCTTAAATGAATCTATACATGCCCAACCCTTAATTAAAAGTGGAAATGCAATTTCTTATAAATATGCAATTTCATGTAAGTATGCAATTTCATATAAATAATGTGATATGACCAAAAGATAAACACCCCACATTGCTGTCATCTACAAGCAGACTTGCTATATGCTAAAAGTAATGATTTGTAAAAAATCAGTGTAAATTAAAAATCCAATAACCTTAATTTTTTTGGATAGTTCAAGATACTTGTAATTGATAAGTAACCATTAAAAAACTATAGTCTTCCAAGTTGGATATACCCAGTTTAAATCATTTTAAACGCTGTGATTCATTTTACTAGCTCTCACCACTAGATGAGTGGGAATGATTTGCCAGCAGTTGGTGTGTCTCCCCACTGAGTGTCCTGCTGTCAAAATTTCTTGAAGAAGACCATTTGAAACAGCTGACAAAATTACACAATCACTGCATGTGGAAGGTTTCTTATATTGATTGTTGGAACTCTGAGGATTTTGATTCATCAAATTGTTTTTGTTCTTTAAACACTGGTTTGCTATAGAAGAGTTTTATTTAGAGTCCATGAAGTGTGTCTCAAAAAAATAATAAAACAACGACAGACTGAACAGATCGTTGAGTAGCTTTATTTTTATTGGATTCTTTAATCTGAAAGAGGTTCTCTTATTTACTTACTTTTTGGTGTGACATCTTAAAGTTAGTTTTCACTTCTATACCTCATCTATTTACATTTAACCTCCTTGTTAAATGATGTTTCTATTCCGTGTACGATATTATAAATAAGTGAAGGTGCTTCATACCCTTGCAATCCAAATTTTGTAAGGACAACACTGATTTGGGAAATGCAGTTATAGCTTCCCTGAGAATAAAGTGAAGGAAGATGAGAAAATATGGAAAGCAGAACCTGCCAGTAATGTAAAATGAATCAACTTATAATTACTTCTCACGATCCATCCTAATTTCGTATCACTGAGGCAAATCTGACATCTTTAAGGAGCTTTAAACTTTCAATTTTACAATATGAACAAACATTCATGACTTCCTTTTAAGTGTATTAACCTTGTTTCAAGATCACTAGTTGCATTAAAAGTTAGAGTATCATATAAAAGTAGTTTAGAAATGTACATTTTGTGTTTAATAACTGTTTCTCAAAAGGTTTATTCTGCAAGTTTTCTTTTCCTAGATGTCTTTAATGTGGTTTTTGCAAAAAGCTTTAGTATTGTTTATATCAAGCAATGTCTCTGTGTAAACAGTTTTATACCTGAGGTAGGCAACCACTCTTCAAGCTGTAGTGTGCCAATTATTCTTATCCTTCTGAATGACTCTTCATGAACTAGAGAGAAAAATGATTACACATTTCACCTGAAATACAATACTGTGATGCTTTGTAAAAGCAGACAAATGAGGACTTTTAGATCTATTCTACGGAAACCTTCTGCTAACACAATCACTGTTGTCTTTGGCAACACGTTTTGTCAATTCTTTGCATATCAGGAACAAAATGCCGTGACTTGCACATAAGTTAAAGAACTGAAGGGAAAATAATCAGGCAATTTAAGTAATTAAATTATAAAGCATCAGTTAAATACCTAACAATATTCAAGAGCAGGATATATTAAATGATTCCCTTGTTTTGTTATAGATTCATTCATGTGTTTAATGAATACATATCGAGCACCTACTCTGTACTAGATGCATTTCTTGGTGTTGGGAATATAGTGGTAAACAAGATGGAATAGCTCCTGACTCCATAAAATTTAGATAACTGTGTGTTGGGAGGAAGGAGACACCAAGCAAATAATCCTATGAATTTCTGTGAATAATCAAATAACCAAATAATCCTATGAGTAATGAAAGTCATACAGACTGACTTTTTGGTTAGGGATGTTGTGCAGACCTGCCTTAGGAATGGACACTCTCTAGAATGAATCTATGAGGTGAACCAAAGATGTAAAGAACTAAGTGAAGAGACTACTATACAAATGAAGCAGCACATGGAAAGGCAGAGAAGCTGTGTCTCAAGGACTAACAGGAAGTTATGTCCTTATTTTGAAGAGTTCAGAGAGGTGAGCAAGGACAGAGCATCCCTGGGTTTTGGGGGGTGTGTGTGTGTGTGTGTGTGTGTGTGTGTAGATTATTTTCTTGTACTAGTGTTATTAAAAATCAATAACTGTTGATTTTATGTTTCTGTTATGTTCAAGTTACTGTTTCTGTAGATAAATGATATAACATATATAGGTGAGATTTTTTTCCTCCATAATTAAATATGAAAACTGACATTTATTCAGTACATACTACCTGCTAGACACTGTTCTAAATTGTTTTATATATTTTAATTCACTTATTCCTTATGAAAACTCTGAGAATAGCAGTTGTCATGACCCATTTTACACATAAGAAAAATACCCAGAAGAGTTCAGTAACTTGCACAGAGTTACCATTGCAAGTGGCAAAGGCAGAATTTGAACGCAGCCCATCTGGCTCCAGTGTTTCTGTTCATTCTCCTTCTTCTGTTTTTGAATATACATAAAAAGAATGCCAAAAATACCTATAATATTTCAAGGCTTAATAACAAAATGAATACCCACCAGATTTAATAAATAGAATATTACCATTGCAGTCAAATTCCTCATTGGTTCTGTTCTGAAAGATCCTCTGTCTTCCTCCTGCACACACACACAAAATCATTATAAATAATATTTTAAAAATCTGGATAATGTTTCATAGTGTTATGGCATATGCATATATCTTTACTTAATATAAAATGTTGCATCATCAAGCTTTATTTCAACATAATAATGTATATGTGACTTTCGTGCCTTGATATTTTTATTAAATATCTTTTGTACATTGACCAATATAAAGGCAATTTATTAATTTTCACTGTTCAATAGTATTTTTTAGTATGAACCTATAAAAATCTTATTTATGCATTTAAATGCTAATAGACCTTTGGGTTCTTTGTAGTGTTTGTGCTTAGAAATATTGCTGATATGTGCATTTCTGTGCATATCTACTGGCACAGAGATGGAAGAACATTTTAAGGAATAAAATTGCATATTTGCAACTTTACTTTGGAATCCTCATTGCTTTCAAAGTTCTTTATATTAATTTATACTTTGCCTACACTATCTATTGCTTTATCCTTTACTAACAACTTTATTTTTCCAATTTTTTCAGTGGGTATTGTTTTGTTTTTCAATTTTGTAGAAATAAAATGGTATTATATTCAATGGTATTTAGTTTGTATTTTCCAGATTAATAATAAAGTTGAAAATTTTTATCTTTATTATCTATTTTTTTCTACTATGAAATATTTGACCATGACTTTAGCTCAATATTTTGTTTTGATGCTTGTGTGTGTGTGTGTGTGTGTGTGTGTGGGTGTGTGTGTCTTTTACCAATAGGTAGGAATACAATATAATATAAATACTAAAATTTTTGATTATACGTGAGCCAAATATTTTCTCCAGCTCATGTTTATTTTATTTATTTTTTTATGATTAAAAGACACTTCAGTGCAGTCAAATGTATCAGTCTTTATTTTTATGATTGTATAGTAAGTCTAGGAAATTCTTCCCTAGGTCCAAACTTGGGGGAGATTTTAAAATTTTGCTTTTCATATTTAAGTTCTTAGTCTAGCTAAAATTTATTGATTTTATATCATATGTAAAATCACATTAAATTAAGAGGAATTTAAACACAATTAAAATTATGTGAAAAGAAAGAATAATACTCAGAAACAGTGGAGGGATTATGTGGACAAAATTGAGGGGTTTTTTGTTTGTTTGTTTTTTGTTGTCATTGTTGTTGTTTTTTAGGAGACATCAAAAGTGCACTAGAGAGATAAATAGGAACATGTAGCAGTTGTGTTTAATATGAGATAGGAGATATAATGTTTTACAGTAATCAATATGGTATTTTTGAAAGTTTTGAATAGTCTGTATTATAATTATAATTAAAATAGTCCTCTAAGAAGGATAATGGAATACAGTAACATGAATAAAGTTAAATTAAAAGGGACTGCTCTAAAATTCAGGGAAAAAATTAAAATTGGCATTGAAATTGAAAAACAAAAATAAAAATGAACAAGAGATTAATTTTAAAGCAATAGATCCAAAGTGATTATGATTGCATATTTGTGCTAAAGAGAAAAAAAGAAATAAAATGTTTACTGGAGTAATAGACTCTGTGAATAGGAAAACAGAGCCTCAATTAAAGTAAGATCTAACGTTATTTTCCTGCAATAGTTTGTGGCTAATAGTAAGAGAAAAAAGGAGATTGGAGAAAACATGGTGGGGAGTTAACTGGAGATAAATACCTTAAGTGTTGAATAGCACTTATAGCCCAGCATCGATAAACTTGACAAAACTTTCAAATATCCATGTGGTGATTATGTTTATTTTCCTAGAAAAATTCAGAAACAGAAATTCTCAACTATTAAAAAGAGTTGAAAAGATGTAATAATAGTTAAGATCAATATCTTTTTGTAGTTAAGGTAGCAAAATTCAAGCAGGTGTTCCTACTGTAGTGTAGCATCTAATATACATAACTTAGGTAAGGTTATAGAATGCAGCATTGATCAAATCTATGTGAACCATTTGTTACAGAACAATTAATAAGAAATTTGAAAATATTAATTTCTAGGAATATGGTTTGGTTATATTAATATCTAGGAAAAAATAATTTTAAAAAACCAAATAGGAGCTTTCAGTTCCACATGTAAGGTGCTTGAAAGTTGCCACTCTGTTCTAATAATACAGTTGAACAGACTGAAAAATCAATAATACTTTTTGGATCTATAATGGAGGTGAGGAAACTGGGCAAACCACTGTATCCAAGATAGGAGAGACAGACAGGGAGTCGTGTATCACCAAAGTAGAGCTTACAAACAAAAAACTCTGAAGAACCACTGCTGGGATAGGATAAACTGAACTGGAATTTTCAAATTGCTGGAGGCTCAGAAAGGACAAGTCTGAGAGTTAAAACCTTCAGGGAGACCCAGCCATAGGGGGCCCCACATTTTTGTGAGTTTACCTCCAAATGGTTGACCAAGATTTCATAGTAAACATTGGGGAAAACAGCTCATGTTTTCAGCTGGGGGTGGGGAAAAGGAACCATTGGGAGATATGCCAGAGCATTCAGTTTTTCTTAAAAAGCACTGCTCTCAGGACAAAATAGTTAACCAGGGTCTAATCTATTGGGGGTATTATCAAAGCATAACTGACCTGGGAGAAGGAAAATACCCAGCACCAACTTACTCAATTCCTTCTAAGATAGTGGGAGTCAGGGAGACTGGGAGGCTCTTGTGAAATTCACACTCTAGAGGCATAGACTCAAAGACTGAAAGCTAATTATAGGACTATAGAACCATTTCTCCTCCTTCCACAGCTGACCGTGACTTTACTATAGGTCTTATTGTAGTAGTGACTTTTCCTCAGTACACAATTTCCAGCTATCAAGAAAGAAGTTTAAGGAATATAAACAGCAAAAAATAAAAGCAATTTGAAGAGACAGAACAAGCATAATAACCAGATATGGCAGGGATGTTGGAATTATTAGAGCAAAATTTTAAATAACAATGATTCATATGCTAGGGCGCTAATCAATAAAGTACACAGCATGCAAGAAAAACTGAGCGATGTAAGCAGAGAGATTCAAGTCCTAAGAAAGAGCAAAAAAGAAATGCTAGAAAAATAACAACAACAACTCTGTAACAAAAACAAAGAATGCTTTTGATGGGATTATTAGTAGACTGGGCATGGCTAAGAAAATAATTTCTGAGTTTGTGGATATACCAATAGAAACTGCTGAAACTAAAAAGTAAAAAAGAACAAAGACTGAAAAAGCAGAACAGAATATCCAAGAACCATGGGACAGTTCTAAACCATGTAGCATACATATAAAGGGAATACCAGGAGAAGAAACAGAGTAAAAAACAGAAAAAAAATGGAAACAATAGTGACCAAGAATTTCCCTAAATTAACATCAGATGCTAAACAACAGATACTGGGAGCTAAGAGAACACTAAGCAAGATAAATGTCTAAAAAGCTATACCTAGACATATTATTTTCAAATTACAAATATATATACATGTAAATTCAAATTACAACTATATATACATATAATTTCAAATTACAAATATATATACATATATACAGTTTCTCTCTCTCACTCTCTCTCTCTCCCTCTCTCTCCATATATATATTTATATATATTTATATATTTATATATATATATAGATAGATATATAGATCTATATAGATATATGTAGATATATAGATATATATATATAGATCTATATATATATCTGTATAGATCTATATATCTATATATATGAATACATTTTCTCTGTCATAGAATTTTTGGTTTATATGCTGAAAAACTTTGAGTAATTTGTCATCTATGGTATCTTCCCTTTAAAACATTTAATTTCCTTATATTTTTGGTCAAAGTGTTTAGAAGCCAAAGTCTTAATCATAACACTTTTATTATGTGTATATTTTATTCATCCATTTCACAAGTATGCAGTGAGTGAAAATTCACGGTGTTTGAGAAATGATTTAGCTGGTTAATTTTGACAACAAATGAGATTTGTTAATTCTAACTGGTTGTGTGACCCTTGAATTCTGAAACAAATTTCCTCTGACTACTATAGAAGCTTGCTCCATCTTTCTTCTACACTTTTACCATCATTCATTCTTCTCTACTTACTCTTATTAAAAATGTCTTTAATTGTCATCTTTATTACTGCATCCTATTTTTGTCTTATTTTGTCAGCCAAGCTCCCTTAAATATTAGAATAAATTTGATTCAGAGGAACTCTAAAAAAATGATTGAGTTTATCTAGCACTAGTAATTTTAAACTTGTTTGCTCCTATCAGTATCCATGACATGGGCCAAAGTATCAATCACATACAACAATTATTTGCTATATGTGTCTACTTCAGGAGTCTTGAATACTGCATGCCCAAATTCACCCAGTTAAAAAAGGGTGGCACTTAAAAAATGGTCACTTTATTCAACTTTCAGTGCTCCTTAGTAAATGCATCAAAGAAAGAAGCTATATAGCATCAACTATTATGATGTGTGTTTGAAAAGATGATATATTGTGAAAATGTGAAGAATGAGATAAGACCAACAAGTCCTTTGGAATAATCAAGAAATGTAGCAGTATGTTTCATTTTCAACCATTTATACTATTATTCATCCTCACTTGAAGGTTACATCATTTTCTCACCATACTACAACAGCAGTATTTACCAAAAGGGAGAAGGGGTAAGAATGTGCAATATATCTTATGCACCACCAGAAAGGTTAAGAACAGTACTTGTAGTTTGAATAAGTCCCACAGGTTATCATGATAGGCACCTAAATAAAAAGTGATTTTGTTTAGAATTGCTTTTCAGGGTTGAACACAAGGAGTTTCATAAGTTTATATTTTGCTCAGGTGACTTGTGTTTTTTAAGAAGTCTTTCCTTTGAGGCAGATCAAATCAATTTTACTCAGGATGCCTGCCTGTGAAGTAATCCTCTGCTGTCCTCCATGCAACACTGGACTCAAGCAGCAAATATATTTCTAAGTTTAAAAACATAGATAGCATAGACAACAAATACACCAGAACACTTAGATGTAAGTAAAGGAGATTGGGGGCCATCTTCAGTTCAATGTAGAGACAAGTGTTCATAATTTTCTCTTACAATGCTTTCTCTCCTCCAGATTCATCTTGGCACATCTGCTCTCAAACAAAATTTACTGCTAGAAAATCATTCTAGCCATAGTGTGTATAGATAGAGAGTAAAAACAAAGGAAGCTAATGTTCACTGAGTGCTTCTTATGCTCCAGGCATGGTGCTACCACTTTTCTCACATACACCAGTATGGCATCTTCACCATACCTCCTAAACTACATCTTGCAAATGGAAAGAATACAGAATGTCATCATGTGATCAGGTCCCCCGACTTTTGGTTTAGATAGTAACGTCAAAGCATCTGTAGGACTTAGACTTATAGGAATTCAGAACTTTAGAGATGAAAGGGGCTATGTAGATTTTTCAGTCTAGCTCACCCATTTTATAGAAGATTTGAGGTCATATATCTTAAAAGAATAATCAGGTTCATGTAGACAATTAAAGATGGTACCCAAACCAGATTTTTGTCTACTTATCACAAGTTTCATATCCCTCTATCCATGCATGGCCCCTTCTCAGCAAAAACTTTTTTTTCTTTTTAATTGTATATTATTGTCTGCATTTTTTCTAAACTTTTTGTTGCATTGTATTTGACATGCTGTATCATGAATGAATGCTTATTGTAAGGTGTGCAAACAGTACAGGGTACTGTACTTACTGCTTATTTTTCATTGAGGTATAACAGATATAACATTATATTAGGTTCAGATGCATAATATAATAATTCAAAATGTGTACTTACTGCAAAATGATCACCACTGTTAAGTCCAGTTAACACTTGTCACCATACATCGTTACCATTTTTCTTCTTGTGATGAGAACTTTCAAGATCCACTCTCCCAGCTACTTTGAAATATGCAATAAAATATTATTAATTACAGTAACCATGCTGCACATTACATACTCATGACTCATTCATTGTTTAACTGAAAATTTGTACCTTTTGACCCTCTTCACCCATATTGCCCATCGCTTGCCACCAATCTGTTCTCTGTATCAGTGAGCTTTGTTTTTGTTTCTTCACTGTTTGTTTGTACATTCCACCTGTAAGTGAGATCATATGATATTTACCTTTTCCTGTCTGACTTATTTCACTTAGCACAATGCCCTCAAGGTCCACACCATATTTTCTTTACCCAGTCAAGGACATAGGTTGTTGCCATATCTTGGCTATTTTAAATAATGCTGCAATGAACATGGCAGTTCATATATCTTTTCAAGTTAGTGTTTCTTTTTCTTCAGATAGATAACCAGAAGTGGAATTGCTAGATCGTATGGTAGTTCGGTAGTTCTACTTTTAGTTTTTGGAGAAACCGTCATACTGTTTTTTGTAGTGGTTGTACCAATTTACATTCCCACCAGCAGTGCACAAGGGTTCCCTTTTCTCCACATCTTTGTCAACACTTGTTATTTCTTGTCTCTTTATATTAATTATTCTAACAGGTATAAGGTGATATCTTATTGTGGTATTGGTTTGCTTTACCCTGATGATCACTGATATTGAGCATCTTTTCATGTACTTTTTGGCCATCTGTATGTCTTCTTTGGAAAAATTCCTATTCAGATACTCTGACCATTTTTTAATCAACTTGGATTTTTGCTATTGAGTCATATGAGTTCTTTATATATTTTGGATGTTAACCCTTCATCCATCAGATATATGATTTGCAAATATTTTCTCTCATTTAGTAGGTTGTCTTATCATTTTGTTGATGGTTTTCTTTGCTGTGCAGAAGCCTTTTAGTTTGAGATAGTTCCACTTGATATTTTTGCTTTTGTTGCCTAAAACTAACTTATTTTTAGATTGCTGCAGAATCCAAGTTATAGATAATTACATTATATTACCTATGCATTTCCCTATTTGACTTTTAGGTATGGATTGAAGAGGAATAAAATATATGGGTGGCCTAGTCATAATGGTAATAAAAAATAGATTAAACAATAAATATGCTTTCTGAATTTTAACTTCAAGTTTAAAGTTAGTAGAATTTAGGTTTAAAGATTCACATTTCAGAGTATCTATTTTTCATTACACACCACTACACAGATCAATTATTCTTGGAAATTTTCCATTAAAAAACACATTCAAAGTGTGCTCAGCCTTTCGGAAGGCTTCTTAACTCTCAGTTTTGTTTCCTTTAAGAATAATTTGATGTTTTATTTGGCTTCTAAAATTTTTTATGAGTTTTATATTATGTTTATTTTCAAGATAAAACAATTGCACAATTGAGTGGAATGATGAGAACAAATGATCATTTCTCACGACACTATCTTTTGAGGCATACTTACTGAATTAAGTGTATGAGATCTGGGCTTGTCATGGACTCATAGAACTACAGAATTTCAGGGTTGTATACAACCATATAAATTATTTTTCTAATTTATTGACTTTTGAAAAATACAAAAAGAATACCAAGAAAGTAGAATTTACACAGGATTATTTTTAAATTATATAAATATTTATGTTGTGATGGATATTCATATACAACTAATAAGCATTCATTTATTTTGCATGTTTTTTTCTTAAATAAACATTTTCCTGCTTTAAATTTTTTACTCATTATAGATGTGTCAGCAAGACTAATTCCTAGTATGTAAGATATATCTTAAACACAAATAGTACTCATTATGATTGATAGCAGTTAATATATAATAAGGGGATTTTTCCTTTCAGAAGAAAAATATGTGAAGCAAGTAGGTGTTACAGACTAGAAAACACCTAACACTTCTTTATCCCGTGTTTTTGATCTATGTAAAACTTCTGGACAGGCTGTTTTCATTGAAATAGCAGGGCAGGAAGATGTGTTGAGAAATCGACAACTATAAAGAGTTTGCCTGTCATAGAACAGCTTGGAAGTCCTTTCAATCCATATTTCTTTTAATCCTAGCATGTGAAATAGTCAGCTATTTTCTGTTGATAATTATTTAACTTCATATAAACTTCAGAATAAAAAGCTACACATACTAAAAAACCGCCTAAATAAATTTTAATATGCTTGAAAGTCACTATCTTGCTCTAAAAGCGTGTAAGATTTATGAGATCTGTGGAGTGTGACAGAAAAGGAAAACTAAAATGCTTTCATCATGTCCAGCAAAGAAAAACTTGGCTTTCAGACTACAATGTTAACAGAAGGGGGAAAAGAGACATTGAAGTAGATGGGATTTAGTAGCAAAAAGACAGATGAAGGTAACTTGACTAAGGAAGCCCTTTCTGGCAGAACAATATGGCACTTCAGAGCTGTGCTGTTTCCAAGAGGTCATGCTTAACTCTGGCTTGCTTCAGGCAGTCCTGGAGAACTAAAGAGACCCATTAAGATGGGTGAGATATGGTACAGGGAGAATGCAGCAAGCAAAGCTTGGAATTAGAGAGGAGCTGGTGGATCTGCCTGCTTAGAACGGTGCAGCTGCCAAACAAATGAAATTTGGGGGAGACTGGAAAATAAGGATTGTGTGTCAGGGCTCCAGCCAGCTCTCTTCTGCTTGGTGTAGTGGCAGAATTTAAGCATATAAGTGCTGAGCAAGGATATCAGGGCTGGATGAAATCCAGTCATGCTGATGTGGCCACATGTATGTAGAAGGGGCAGTGATGAAGGAGAGGAGGAAAAGGCAGTGCATTTATGTGTAACCAGATCGTCAGCAAGACAAATTTCAGAGCCCGTCAGCTGCTGTGTATGACATTGTCAATGTATTGACTACCTCATTCAGGATATGGGCAGAGTGAACCTTTAGTTAATAAAGAGTTTTTTGACATTTTAAAATTTTATTTTATTGGAGTAGAGTTGATTTACAGTGTTGTATTAGTTTCAGGTGTACAGCTTAAGATTCAGTTATACATATACACATATTCATTCTATTTCAGATTCTTTTCCCATTTAGGTTATTACAGAATATTGAATAGACTTAGGGTTAATTTAAGCTGAACAAAGCCAGGGAGTAAGGCAAATTTGGATACCATATTCTGCTTTAAATAAGACTATCCACAATATAAAATGAGTGAGTCATTAATATTAAGCATAAATAAAACATTACAGGGATAAGAAAAATACAGATGATAGATCAGTTTTTCACAAATAACTGATTTATTTTAACTACTTTTTCCTTATTTGTTTTCTTTTTTTAAAAAAATTTCAGAATCAAAATAGCCGTACTTTTTTAGGGTGAGAAGTACTATCACATTACCTTTAGATAACTTCAAACATAATTACAAGTAACTCAGTTGCTGATAGGATGGCTCCAATATGTTTGCACATGCCTCATCTTATTTCTTTTTTAAGTGCAGATGATTTAGAGCAATTAAGGCAAGATCACACAAAGGTTTAAGGCAAACCCTGGTGTCAATGATCTCAGGTCCTTTTGTTTTTTAAAATGTATTACTGTATAGTCACAATCTCACAGTCCAACAAGACATGTTTTCTTTTACCAATCAAGTGGTTATATTAAAATTTTATAATTCAGTTTCTCCTGTGGTGTTTTATTAGATTCCAGTATAGATGTGGTCAAGTAATGATACTAAGAGGCACCTTGGTACCTGTCAGAGTATAATGTAAAAAACAGTGTAAGAATCCACTTCAGTTATTTCAACCAGGAAGAATTTAATACAGGGAATTTTGTGGTTACAATATTGGTTAAAGGGTTGGATACACAGAATGTAAAGAATCTTCAGGTATAAATCCTGAAGGTTTATACCTTTGTTTCACATCCATGAACCTTATAGCTAAATACAAAAATATGAAACCAGCTACAAATATTCATATATGTCAGGTCTTCCTTACCAGGCATCAATCATGCAAGAAACTGGCCTAAGCTAAACTTTCAAATCCCATGAGAGTGTTCTTTATTTCTAAAATTTAAATAAACAGTGAACGCTAGCTTCAAGGGAGATTGACAAATGTAGTTTTAGCCTTCCAACCACTGTGATAAAGGGGTGTCAGGGTTTGAAGGGTTGAAAATGTATGACAAATTCCAACTGATGCTATGCAGCACCACAAATTAGACTTTTCTAGGAGAAACACCTGCTATGGCCAGTTCATGTTTAAGAGTCAGCTCAGGAAACTGCAAATGTGCCAATTTTTGAGCAGTCACCAATAAGGATGCCAAGATTATTTCCAAATAGTTGATTCCACTTGGATGAAAGGATTTCTATTTTAACAACAAATGGATGACTTAAATTGTGCTTAGCAATTAAATGCAAACTCTGAAGTAACCTGCAATACCGCTATAATGAAATGATCATAAGTTAAACGATTAATATGTACATTAATTAATATACATATTTATTTTATGATATATTAATAGCCCTCCTCTTGGTGAGTTGCTCATTTCTCTTTATCAAGAACTGTTCAAGTATTTTATTGGCACGAACCCGTGTCCCCTGCATCGGCAGGCGGACTCTCAACCACTGCGCCACCAGGGAAGCCCAAGAACTGTTCAAGTATTTTAGCAAAAGGTATCTAAAGGCAATGTCCTGCTCTGCCCCGATTTTCTGTTTTGTTATTCTGTCCTTGGAAATTTTATTGTCCTCCCAAGCTAGAAATTTTCTCCTGAGGCAGCGATATTTAAAAGTTTATTGGTCCCAGGGCCTCCTGCATTCCCTATGCACTCATTTCTTTAAACTGTAATGGCTGCTACTTTTCTTTAGTTCCTGTTGCTATTGCTATTGGTCGTATCTTTCATCTATTTCAGTCTCCTTGTATTTGTTCACTCATCCCTTACGTTTCACTGCTAAATGCAAGAGCTTCTCTCTCTCTAGTTAGGAAAACTGCTCCCCTTTAATCATTTGTAATTTGCTCTTGTGTTACACACTGTTCTATATTGGAGTCAGTTTTTATGGGCCACCCTTTCTTAGTCACAATCAAAAGCCGTGCCTATATAAACACCAAGATATTGGTCAAAATGGGTTTTATTCAGTCAAGTTAAGAAGTTGTATAACTCCTCTACTGAATATCTGTCATTATGTACATATTTCTCAAGGTTGTATACTCTCTTTGATTTCCTGCTCTAAAGACTGGGTTTTAGACTACTTGATATTCTAAGGAGCCAGAACATTAGTCATAATTTGCATTCTGTTGATTTGGTTAAGCTCGAAGTGTGTTTTCCAGAAGCCCCTTCCTTGTAAGGCTCCAGGTGAGAGTTGGCCAAAAGAGAAATGTGCATGAGATTTGGAAAACAGGAGAGAAGCAGGAGCCGCTACTGAAGATTACCACACGCCCATGGGTTCCAGCCTCTACATTATCTCTTCAACCCTTCCTTCTTACTGCTAGACTTGCTGACCAACAGGGGCCCCAAACCCACCACCATATGCTTAGCTGTGGACCCACAGAGATAAAGCTACCCTGAGGCAGCACCTTCCCACATGGACCTTTTAGAATCTTTTTTGTTCCCCTACTTCCCCTTCTAGCCTTGTGCTGTCCAAGCTCCCTCCACAAATAGGAGAGCTCAAATTAGTATAGTACAATCTTTATCCCATAACACAGAGCGATTCTGTTTCCTTGACTGAAAAACGGGGCAGTGAAAACATAGTATTAATGCCCTAATATATCTCATGTTCTCTCCAAATCATATACATGAACTGTTCTTACCTGTTTATATTCTTGACTATTATAAGCCTCATCCTAATGACTTCACATCTTCATTGATACAAGCTTTTTGTATACACAGATGCTTAAGTCCCAGTGACTTATTTCATCTTTAATCGTAACATTTTCAGAAAGTCAACTCACTTTGATTCCACAATAAAGCATGGTAAGGAAACTTCCAGTTAAGACTGACAGCTCTAGAAACATCAGATCACTTTCTTTATGATGTTTTATCTCTTTATTTGCTTTATAAACTTTTCTCTAATCTCTCTTTTTAATTCATTCCCCTTTCTAAGAATTGCATAGTGAGAAATAATCACTATACACAAAATCACCTAGAATATTCATCTTTTTTTATAATTCCAAAATATACATAGCTTGATTTCCCACTGCTATTGACACAGCCTAATACTTTTAGTTAAAAAAAAAGCACTTAACTCTTTCCAGCTTTATTGGCTGAAGTTTTTCTACACAGATATGCTTAAGGGACAATGAGAGATTCCTATGCATATGTTTATTTTAACTTTGTTTCTAATGATATAAAGGTGCTTGCATTTGCCAGCTGAAATTAACAACACATATTCTAAGAACACATTGATCCATATATTAAGCAAGAGAGTAGAAGCAGTATAAACAGGGTATGGTCTGCTCAATTGTAACATAGAAATCTCTAAGTTTAGTAGTAAAGTATATAACCAAGCTCATACTGGTACTAAGTGAATATTAAACAATCAATCAAGGGCCTTTGTTATATTTTCATAACAAACTACTCCAGCCCCATAAAGATGAATCGTCTGATGGTCGTTTACACTCATTTACTGATACACTGTAAATCTACCACAATTCATGTGGGTTGGCAAAGCCACTGACAGGAAGTTAAAGAAGATACTGTGCTCACCAACTATCTTTATCACTATCTGAGAAGAGTGGTTTGGAAGATCTTGATCAGAGGAATCAGATACATATACAACTTGTCTCTTGTATGCTATTTTTACAAAGAGTGCATTTGTACAAAAGCCAAGATGTGCAAGGACCGTGATGATCTCTTGGAGCCAAATTTCTTGCTTTTCTCTCTAAGAAGGAAGCTGTTTTTACCAAAATATGTAAGGTACAATGACATTCTTCATTTGGAAATATAGATGATGCCTAACAGGAATGATAATTTGGTAATCAATTTTTTATAAAATAATACGTTTAAAAAAATTTTATCTGCCATAGAGATGACTTCATTTAGATGGTTCATAATGGAGACACACCCATTTCTTAAATCAAAACAAACCAAGAAATTAGCTTTCCAACTTCTCAGCTGATGATCCTGGAATTCCACATTTAACTCCTCTTATATTAGATAATGATTTTCATTAATAAGAGACAAATCAATCTTGCTTACATAAATAGAGTGTATAGTGACTTAGTTAAACTGAAAATTCAGTTTTCTGGTGTCAAGTACAGATGAATTTTGGTCAATATTTTGGCATCAGGTGTAGAATTCTCTTTCTGTTCATCGAAAAGAGAGAACCACTTTCCAAATGTTGTAAAGGAACAAAGAATTATTTTGGGCCATGACCCAACTCATTCCAATCCCTGAAAAATTACTGTGACCAAGGGTACAAGAGGCCCATTTTGGATCATGTGCCTACCTCTAGTGCAAGGGAAAGAATCAGGTCACTTGAATAATATTTCCTATAAAGAATCTAGACTGACTTTATGTTATTGGACAATTTAGAACACAATTTCTTTTAAAATATTTCCTATTATCATGAGCAATGCAACATTAAAATATATAAAGTACAAATGTTTCAAGGAGGAGATAAAAAATAAGGAGCTATATATTTCAAAAAGAGTAAAAAGATTATAATGTAACAAAAATTTAATGTATAATTAGATAGAAAATTGTTTCTGAGAAATACAGATATCAAAGTTTTAGATGTCAAAACATTATATTTTTCTCCTCTTAAATTTTTCAGAACAATGAATTTCTCTACTTCCTTAACAATTGCTGTGGAGACAATCTTATGAGATTATTTTCAAATTTCTTCAAAATTATTTAAATGTCACTTGACCTCATTTATATATTTTTTAAATTTTCCTAAGAAATCTAGGATTCCTAATTCTCCATTGCTAAGCATTACTGATCTTACTATAACAACTATAATATTTCAATGTAAGGGCCAAATATGTTAACCCTCAGTTAGAATTGAAATCAATTATACAACACTGCTTTCAAAACATTATATGAAGGAGATATTCCTAGGGTTTTTGTTGTTGTTTTTTCTCATAATAATAAAATTATTGGAATACTTACAGAATGGGAATCATATAGCTGTAGTTTAAATATTTGGTTCCACTTTGAATTTGTATTCCTAATGTGAGAGAAAATAACTTCCTGATTTGGTTTTTTGGGGAAAAGGGGCTTATTATCTTGATGCCCATTAATTTTTCAGCAAGGTGTTGGAAGAAATCTTTACTTTAATCTGTGAATATGAAGTAAAAGGAATTCTTGTATGTTAATCTTTCACAGAGCTTCTGTGAGCCTGAAGTTAGCTAACAAGTGATTTACTGTCTACTGACTTCAGATTCTGATCTTTATATTTTGTTAATGGAATTGATAAGAAAAATTGGTCTCTCCTGCCTTTTTCTTCCTTTTCTATTTCCTTCCTATTCACTTTGGCAGAGGTTTATCTGTAGGCACACAGGGGAGTCAGGTATATGAACTGCAGTTGTGCTTATCACCCTCTGAGGTCACTGTAGTATATGCCTTTCCTTCTGAAACAAGAAAAGAACCGATTTATCATAGATGCATGATAGTGAAGCAGTGTTGTTGGGGAAGCTACTATTTTTCACAAGATACAAGTATTTGTTGGGAGGTCATAATTATTCCTGTTATATATTGCAAATCAAAGTGGCTTAATTTTTAATTGCAAAGATACATAAGCTGAAGAATGACATTACAGCATGTGCTATTTATTGAAATAGTCCAAGTTATTTTGGAATTAGCTAAGTAAATTAATATATGCTTTAAAAGAAAATGTAATCTTTAAATATACTGATAAATATCATTTTGCCTTAAAAATATTTATTTCAGAGAAGAACAAACAAAACCCAAAGTTAATAGAGGAAAGGAAATAATAAAGAAAAGAATGGGAATTAATGAAATGGAGCTTAAAAAATAGAAGAGATAAATTAAACTAAGATATGGTTATTTGAAAAGATAAACTAAATTGATGAACCTTTAGCTAGATTCATTTAGATAAATAGAGAGGGGACCCAAATAAATAATATCAGAAATGAAAAGAGAAATCTTATAACCAATACCATAGAAATACAAATATATAAGATATTACTATAAAAATTATACCACAAAAAATTGAACAACCTAGAAGAAATGAATAAACTCCTAGAAATGTACAGTCTCCCAAGATTGAATCAGGAAGAAATAGAAAATCTGAACAGAATGATTACTAGTAGTGAAATTGAACCAGTAATCAAAAAGCTCCCAACAAAAAAGTCCAGGACCACAAATCTTCACAGGAGAATTCCAGCAAACATTTAGAGAAGACTTAACACCTATTCTTAAACTATTCCAAAAATTTGAAGAGGAAGGGACACTTCCAAACTCATTCTATGAGGCCAGCATCATCCTGATACCAAAATCAGACAAAGGTATCACTAAAAAAGAAAATTATAGGCCAATATCCTTGATGACATTGATGGAAAACATAGATGAAAAAATCTTCAACAAAATATTAGCAATTCAAATTCAACAATACATCAAAAGGGTCAGATACCATGATCAAGTGAGATTTATCCCAGGAATCCCAGGATGATTCAATATCCACAAATCAATCAACATGGTACACCACATAAACAAATTGAAGAATTTGATAATCTCAATACATGTGGGAAAAGCTTTTGACAAAATTCAACATGGATTTATGATAAGAATTCTCAACAAAGTGAGTGTGAAGGAAACATTCCTCAAAATAATGAAGGCCATTTATGACAAACCCACAGATAATATTATACTCAATAGTGAAAAGCTAAAAGCATTTCTTCTAAGATCAGGAACAAGACAAGAAGCCCACTATCAGCACTTTTATTCAATACAGTATTAGAGGTCCTAGACACAACAATCAGACAAGAAAAAGAGATAAAAGGAATCCAAATTGAAAAGAAAGAAATAAAACTGTCACCTTTTGCAGATAACATGATACTATTCAGAGAAAATCCTAAATGCACCACCAAAAAAAAAAAAAAAAAAACTGTTAGAACTTATAAGTGAATTTAGTAAAGTTGCAGGATACAAAGTTAATGTACAGAAATCTGATCCATTTCTATACTCTAACAACAAACTATCAGAGAAAAATAAGAAAACAATCCAGTTTACAATTGCATCCAAAAAAATATAATACCTAGGAATAAGTCTAAGGAGGTAAAAAACTGTACACTAATAACTATATGACTGATGAAAAAAATTGAAGATGACACAAATAAATGGAAATATGTATGAGGCTCATGGATTGGAAAAATATTGTTAAAGTGTACATACGACGCAAGGCAATCCACAGATTTAATGCAATCCCTATCAAAATACCCATGTCATTTTTCACAGAACTAAAATAAATCATTCTAAAATTTGTTAGGAACCACTAATGACCTCAAATAGCCAAAACAACCTTGAGAAATAAGAATAAAGTTGGAGATACCACACTCCCTGGTTTCAGACTATATTACAATGCTACAATAATCAAAACAGTATGGTACTGGCACAAAAACAGACATATAGATTAATGGAGAGCCCATAAATAAACCCACAAGTATATCGCTAATTAACCTATGATAATGGAGGCAAAGTATACAATGGGGAAATAATAGCCTCTTCAATTAATGGTGCTGGGAATACTGGACAGCTACATGCACAAGAATCAAACTCAACTTTCTCACACCATATACAAAAATAAACTAAAAATGGATTAAAAACTTAAATGTATGGTCTGAAACCATAAAAGGGACTAAAAGGGTTTTGAACAGGAAGGAAACCATCAATAAAACAATAAGGCAACCTACTAAGTGGGAGAAAATATTTACAAATAGTATCTTCAATAAAGGTTAATATCCAAAATATACAAAGAACTCATACAACTCAACAACAAAAAAACCCAAACAACCCTATTAAAAAATGGGCAGAGGGTTTGAATAGACATTTTTCCAAGGAAGACATACCAATGGCCAACAGGCACATGGAAAGATGTCCAGCATCACTAACCATCAGGGAAATGCAGATCAAAACCACAATGAGATACCACCTTACACTTGTGAGAATGGCTATCATCAAAAAGACAACAATTACAAATGTTGGTGATAGTGTGCAGAAAAGGGGACACTCCCTTGTTTGTGGAATTGTTAATTGGTGCAGCCACTATGGAAAACAGCATGGAGGTTCCTTAAAAAATTAAAATAGAACTGCCGCATGATCCAACAATTTCATTTCTGGGTATTTATCAGAAGAAAACAAAAACACTAATTCAAAAAGTTATATGCTAACCAACCATCATTGTAACATTTTTTCACCAAGATATGGTAGCCAAGATATGGAAGCAACTTAACTGTACACCCATAGATGAATGGATAAAGAAGATGTGCATATAGTTTATACACATATAATGAAATATCAGCCATAACAAATTAAATCTTGCCATTTGTGACAACATGGATGGGTCTAGAGGGTATTATGCTAAGTGAAATAAGTCAGAGACAGATAAATACTGTATGATCTCACTTATATTTGGAATCTAAAAAGCAAAACAAATGAAACAAAATGAAAACAGATTCATAGACACAGAGAACAAAAAGGTGGTTTCCAGGGTGGAGGGAGTTGGGCTGGGATGGAATAGGTGAAGGGAATTAAGAAATACAAACCTCCATTTACAAAATAAATAAGCCACAGGGATATAATATACAGCATAAGGAATATGGTCAATGAAATTTTAATAACTTTGTACGGGGACTGATGATTACTAGACTTATGGCTGTGATCACTCACAATAAATGGAAATAAAATGGAAATAATCTGCATTAACGTAATTGTATAATCAGGGACATTCAATTTTTTTCAATTCAGTTACTTAAATATTAATCTTTATGAATGTAAATCAATTCTGTATCTACATAGTCTCTCACTGACTTCTTATTTTTCTCTGAGATTGTTTCTCCAGAATTCTATTTTCCTTGTTTTTATCTGCCTAATTTATCTGAACCTAAATAACTCTTTATTTCTTTATCTTATTCCAAGAGTCTCTATGCCTATTTACCATTCTTTTTATCTATCTTTGTTTACTGTTCTCCTTGTATCTCACTCAATATACAACTGCATTTTTTACTAATTACCTTTCTTACTCTTGTATTTTCCTTGTCCTCTCAGAACCATCTCCTGTCTCTGCATTATGTAACAAGTAATCGTAACAGAGATAAATAATAGCTGCTGTATATTGAATATTTGCTCGGTGTAACAACTAAGAACATAGATGGAATAATCTTAATTGTGTATTATTTCAGAGTTCTGAAACTGAGGCTTACAGAAATAAATTCAAGCAATTAATCTCACAGGTGTTAGTAAGCCAACAAGTGACAGTATCGTGATGTCATTTTAGAACAGCTAACATCCCTCTTTAGCTGTATATTGGATTAATAGGATTACAGTTTCATTTTCTATGTTTTTCTGTTCCCTATTTATTTAAAACCAATGTATGATGTTTATAAAATACTTAGAAATAGTGACAAAATGATGTTTTAAAACAGATGCTCTCAATGGCTATTTGCACTGCAAAGGAAGACAGCCTGGCAAAAAACATAATTTTATCAGTATTTCCACAGTAAGACTAAGCATTTGGCCAGTGGATAAGCAGGGGTGCAGAATCTGAAACCTTCACTAAGCCAGGGGAAGGTAAGGGGGCAATGTGGTCCTGGTTTAGAAGTGAACTTTGACTTCCAGGAGAAGCAAATGCTAATTCCATTTAAAAGAAAGCATTTGAAAATTAGGGTTCAAATTGCCACTTCCAAGACCAACCTAATAGGAGTTCATAATCAAAGAACATCAGAGTCAAGAACAAACCACTGTGTGTGTATCAAGCTGTGTCTCCAGGCCGAATGGATGTTCTTGCATCTATAACCCAATAATATACTGTTATATGTAATGTGCTTACTGTTTTATGTATTAATGAAATAAAGTATTTAATACTGTGGTTATTAAAATAAAACTTACCTAAATATATTTTTGAAAGCAACCACTCTCAGGTGTGAAACTTGCCTGTTCTTTGATGTAAAAAATAAAATTTTCTTTAATCTGAATCTGGTTTTATATACAAGTTTAATTTTACTAGATCTTCCTTAGTCTGAGTTATTAGAAAGCAAAGCCTTTAGGCATAGTCTGTGTTTGACACTGATGTAAATTGCTTTTAGCTCCCCCTCCTAGCACCTCTTTTTACACAAATTACCTCTATTAGAAGCTATTAGAGCTAATTAAAGAAACAGACAATTTTCCTTTCAACCTCAGATCAGTAGAAGCTCCAGGTGTTCTTATATTGAATTGTTCTTCTCATTATTGAACAAAAAAAAGAGAAAAAAAAATCTCATAAGAAATGTCTTTAGATTTCAGTATATGCTACATTCATGACTAAATTTTACCAATTGGAAGATTGTTACATGAACCTCCTTGTTAAAGAGAAATGAAACAACCTATCATATCATTTTTATTTCTTTTTTGTTAAGATTTTTAAAATGATAGATGTGGTTTGTAAATTTGCCACAGGCTATGAAAAGCTGCCTTTAGCATCAACTGATTTTAAAAAGGATTTGTTGCTTTTATCATGGATCATTGCTTTTTGAGTGACACTTTAAAGCAGATTATAAAGGGACTTTTCAAGCAGTGATTTTGCATTGTTTTCATCACAGAGGCAAACTAAATTTGCCGCATGTAGATGAATGGTTTTATGATGATTTTGAACATCTTAACCTTCTTTGCTGTTGAATCAAGACTACACCAGCAAAATCAGTGTGAGGAAATTCAATTCAAATTTGAGGACTGAAATGCTGGTAAATATCATCTGTAAAGATACAGTAATATTTTGATATTGGCAAACAGGGGATCTTGAAATTCACCTATCAAACAGGGTAAGGAACAGGCACCAAAATCTTCCAGAAGATGATTTCATCCTAAACTTTTTATTACTAGTATTGTTATTATTATTATTTAAGAAGAATTTCATTGAATTTGTAGATCAATTGAGGAAATTTTGCCATAATAACAATACCTACTCTTCTGATTCATAAACACGTGGTAGCTTTCCATTATGTTGATATTTTTAAAATTATTTTTTAATTAGAAATTTAGAAATTTCAATCAAGCATGTTTTGTAGTTTTCAATAAACAAGATTTTCACCAGTAAAATCATTATGTCCACTAAACATGAAAACAACAGATTTTAAAACATCCTGTATTCAGAGCTGCCTATAGGTCAACAATAAAAAATCCATTAGAATTTAAATCATCTGAATTTTTGTTTCTAGAATGCCAACAGCGAAATTAAATATTTAAAATAGGAAAAGAAAATTGAGTTAAAGTCCCCTTAAGGAAGTTAATATGAAACCTGTAGGAGTCAATTTTAGAATATAAGTAAATAAGGATCATAGCGAATTTATCTATTTTACATGGTATAAAGAATAGAATGAAAGCATGGAGGGAACTGAAACAAATACGTAAGTAAATATGCAGTAGCTTCAGATATGGTAGAATTAAGACCAACTTTATCCGTTAAACTTGTAGACAGAGCCTAGTTTCATCCAACAACATGACATGGTATTTTATATTTTTTCCAGAAATCATGAAGTTGTTATGTATTTTATCAATAGATGTTTAGAAACAAATATGGAACCTCCTATGTATTGAAAAATAAATTAAAATAATATGCTTACATACATTTTTGTGATTTGTTTCTTGTTAAACAGTGGAAAGTCAGAAGAAGTAATTTCCCAAGAAATTACTCTATAATATAAATTTCTCTAAGGGTCATCCAAGTCATTATTTGCAACTAATACTGATTCATATTTTCATTTAAAACTGTGTTCTTTATTAATTTCTATGAACATTGTACACCTTGTGTTAGTTAGGGATTTAACAAAAATGTTTTATTTTTAGCATACAAAAATATATGTACATAATATGTTAAAAGACTATGTCTTTTCTACTTTTCCAAAAATATGTGGGCATTTAAGTAAATATTTATTCATTCTTGTCTTAAGTTCAGTTAAATGTGCTTATTCCTCCTCTTTAAATGCTAGCACATATACTACTTAAGTTCTATGAGTATGGGCTTATTATTGAGTCAGATAAAGAGAAGTATTTTCTTAAACTATTTCCAGAAAAAGGAGAATTATTTTCAGAGTACTTAGAATAATAATCAAACCCTATAATAAAGAAATTACATTTTCTGGGAATTTTTCTTTTTGGCAATGGTTTCCTAGAGCCATATGGGTAGCTTTATTTTCTCCTGGCTTCAGCTGCAGTTGTTTCCTTTTTCCCTGTAAGGATGACTTCGATGTCTTGTTTACAATATTTCAAGCAGTTTCAGCCCAATTAGCTATTGCAACCCTATGGCATTGACAATAACTAAAAGTTTTCTCACCTTGAAATGGCAGATAAGTGTGAATATATATTCATGATCTAATGAATCTACAACCATGTTTATGTTCCAGCTGTTTGCTTTTCCTTAGCTGCTGTGATATATCTGGCTGTGAATTTTCTCTTGCTTTTTATTAACTGTTTTGAAAAAAGAAAAGGAATAAAAAGTCCACAGGATATGAAAAGAGTCTTTTGATAAATGCAGAGTTCTGACATTAACTTTTCAAATATATATGCATCATGATGAAATAATATCACATGCATTCAAAATGCATCAATGAAGTTAGATTGAGCTATTTCTCCCAGTGAAAGGTCTAATTGCAATTCAGTTTTCTGTTCTTCCAGAAATGACCTGAAGGATATGTTTTTTCCCCTAATTGAAGACTTCAGGCAAACCTGCCTTTATCACTCAGTTATTGAGGCTGTGCACTCAGATGTCTATGGCTATTAGATCATAACACACACACAAAGCAGTCACTTGTTGGTCATCACGCAGTAAATCTTTATTCAGTACACATAAAAGGCACTTCTAGAATAATACTACTTTCTTTTGTTCTATTCATTTGGCAAATGTAGTGAAAATTCATCACTGTATGTTATGATATCTTGGAAACTCTTTGATTAGTTTGACTTTTTAAAAAATAAGTCAAATACAAACTAATAATAGACTATTAATTTCTATTTATGCCAGATTTTTCTTTTATCTTCTGTAAAATAAGATCAGATTTGGTCTGACATTTGCTTTGATCAATGGGATGTTTATGACAATATATATTTCAAAGATGTCTGAAGTAGGTGAAATGGAATGAAGAAAGGGAGAATTCCATTTAAGGGAATAGTGAGTCAAAATAATTTTGAGGCTAGGAGAGTAAAGATAGAGCAAATCTATAGCTAACTAAAGAAATGAAATGGCAAGTCTAAACAATTTCTCCAAATACAATTTATATTCGTTTTTAAATTAATATTTCATTATAAAATGAAACATCTAAAAAGTTTTCTGTTTTTAAAAACCTGTATGACCATTACAAGCACATTTTTTAGTTACTCTAGACCTGTAGCAATGTAGTGATTACACATATGTAAAATATAACATATATAAAATACACACACATACACACACGTGTGCATGGGCACACACACCATATCATTTATATATTATAAATAAATATACTATATATTAATAGTATTTTATGCTTACTCATATATACCAATTACATGTATGTCCAATTATGGATATTTTTATTCTTTACTATGATATAAACCAAGTTTTTTAAAAAATTATTCATCACGAAAAATCTTTTTATTATTTCTACTTGTCTCATATTCACCATTCCTCCCCAGAGCTCTGCGTTTTCTCTATGTTCGTCCTGGATGACGTCAGCCGGACGATTTTTTGATTAGCACATATAAGCCAAAACTCCCAACAGCTCCAGATCTACGTCAGATTCTGTCCTCTGAGCCAAAGCCCATCTGGCATATCCACTGAGTTGTCTGATTAAAAGCTAAAATAAATGTTTAAATCTGAAGCCAGATGATCTTTCTCCCAAAATGTCCACTCTCCCTGTATTTGTCATGCTTGTGAATTGCCCTGTTTCTGCAGTGAGCCAAGCTAAGACCCAGAAAACTCCATCCTTCCTTCTGTCCCCCGCCTGATCATCCACCAGAGTCTGAGAATTCTCCTGTTTGTTCAGCTTCGCTCTCTTCATCTTCTCTCCCTTCCCGCTGTCCCTAATTCTGTTCTCTACTCCCTATTTCAGCCTAAATATCCAGATTTGGTTCTCAATCGCACTTCTCGCTTTTATTTTCGCAATCTTTCAAACAATCACCACACCGTACCAAAATCGTTTCTGTAAAATGCAAACATGCCTTCGTATTCTAACAGCAGTCCATCATGGTAATCTTTAAGTGCTTGACTTAGAACATAAAGCCTTTCATCATTTGGCTGGTGCCTTCTCCCCATGCTTTTTTTCCCATCATCGGTCCTTACCTCTCCTTCTTTTCCTCTGTTCATTCCAGAAGAATGTCCCATGTCATTTTATAACTCCCTGACATTATCTATGCTCTTTTCTGTACCTGCAATACACTCCCCTTCTTCATCCCACTGCTTTCAGTCTATACTTCAAAGAACCTTCCGCCACGACTCGCCTTGACCCAGTCTGATGGCAGATCTTCCTTCCCTTCCTGAACACACAGTGCAGAGTGTGGAGTGTTATCCGGCGACACACGTCACACTATCCTGCACTCATAGTTTCTCTCTGGGATATAATATTTTTTAAGTCAGGATCAGTCTTTCATTTTGTATCTCCTTAGCATCTAGCAGAGCATCTGGCAGATAATAAGCGTTTTAAAATAAATGCTGCAGGTTAGAGATTGTTTTCCCTATGTTTTACATTAAAAACAGCAAGAAAAACTGAGTCTCACAGAAGCCAGTAATGTGGCCAAGGTCAAAATGCAAATGAACCCCAGAGCCTAGTTTAAATTTAATTTTCTGTGCGATACAAAATCCTTACCTGTGTATGGTTATAAACAAATATTAAAGTAATATGTCTAATTATAATGAACATCCTTTCTACACTTACTAGAATGTGACTTTAAAATGCCGTAATATTTAGCTATTACTGATTTTGTATTAAGAAAATTTACACTCATCTTTTTTAAAGTTGCCTGTGTCATGCTTCCTGGTTCTTTCACTACCACGCACACGTGATAACAAAGGTGAAAACATTCAGACCTCCTTTAAGCCACCTCTTTGCTTTTTATTTGTTTCCCTTACTGTCTTTAATATTGAAAGAAAAATTGGACAGAAATATTTATGCATGTTTTATTCTAGCACTTAATGATTTAAGTGACACTGATATACCAGGTATATGCTGCTTATATAGAACTATTGTGTCAGGGGAAATAAATTATTTTTGTAAAATATTATGATTACCAAGGTTAAATCTTTCTTGCAGTCATTGTGGCTGCCATCAGTGGCTATTAACCTCTTCTAATGGCTTATTTCAGCTATAAACAAAAATGTTTTGAGGGATAAAAAGTAATTTTTCCCTTTTATTTATTAAGCTTTGCAATTAAAATGTGTAGACCAAGTCCTGCTGTCACACAGACATCTTAGTCAATTTTTCTGTAACTAAAGAACTGGCCTTACAAACCCTCTTTACAAACAGGCTCTTCTGAGAGTCTTCTGAGAATATGTAGGTTATTTTTTAAATAGCGTTCTTATTCCTGATTTAGGCATCTGAATGTTATACCTTTACCAATTTAGAAATGTTCTAAAACTATACTCTGGCTGATTTACTACATGGTGCTGCTGGCTTAAATATATTTACTTATGTACAATTTTTCTTTCAGTAAAGATTTAGCATTGATGTGTTTGTAGTAAATCATCTCTAATTTCATTAGTTAAAAAAAAAACACCATCACCATTGTTTGATCAACAGATATAAAAACAGATAAATCATCTTCTGAGGTATTTTAGAAGATTTTCTGGAATTCAGTAGATGTATTTTTATCATTTGACTGCATCTAGACGCAGGAAATAATTCTATATAAAAATATTAATCATGTATAAGATAGTAACTGCAAAACATTGTGTAAAGGAATATGGCAAACAAAATATCTTTGTATGCCAACTTCAAAGCTAAGTCTAAATCTGTTCAAACAGATCTAAGAAATATATGAACTGCTTTTTTGTTCTGTCAGCTTGGACTGATTAAAAATTTTAATGCATGGTGAGAATACAAAACAATGTTGGTAGAGAAATTAAATCTGGGTAGGAGGAAGTGAATGTGTTAAAAAGATAAAGAGGGAACTTTCATTTTACATGTAATGTTAGAGTGAGTGGTTTGTGGGTTTATTTTAACCTCTAAAGTATGCAAATAGCACCAGGAGATCCTTGACTGTGTATCCCAATCTTTTTTTTTTTTTTGCCCCAGCTTAGTTGAGATATAATGGATATATAACATTGTGTAAGTTTAAGGTGTACACATAATAATTTGATATATGTATATATTGCAAAGTAATTACCACAATAAAGGTAACACATCCATCATGTCACATAGTCACAAGTTTTGTGTGTTTGAGAAGTTTTAGGATTTACTCTGTTGGGGACTTCCAAATATACAATGTAATATTGTAAGCTGTAGTCACCATCCCCAGGACTTATTCATCTTATAAATGAGAAGTTTGTACCCTTTGGCCTCCTTCACCCATAATTCCCACCTCCCTCTCACCACCCCACCCTTGGCCACCACCAATCTGTTCTTCAATCTTTTTGCAGTTAGATGTATCCATATTATTTAATTTCAGGCAATGTATTTGAAATGACTTTTGTGTGTACCTTTCAGTTTAATTAAATATGGTGGAAATTACATTCTCTCTCCTCAAATGTTGATGGACAGAAATGTCTAGATTGAGTTTTACTCCAAAGACCAATTGGATACATGAGTTCTGCCGTCTTAAGTGTGATGTTTGGCTTCTTGCTCTGGGTCTCAGTCTGTGGAAATGGGAAAAGGAAGCACAGGATAAGTACACATCTACCCCCCTCACTCCCCTCACCTCACACCAGGCACAATGCCACATCTACAGCCAGGAACTGTCGTCTCTGCTTTGACGTCCACATTACCAACTACAACTCAGGGGATTTTATAAATAAGAGAATATAAGATCAGATACTAGGTGACAGGTGAATGGATCAATGTACTACATCTATGCTATATATAGATGAAGTATGGATATACAGTGGAATCCTACCCAGCCATAAAAAAGAATGAAATAACACCATTTGCAGCAACATGGATGGACCTACAGATTATCATACTAAGCGAAGTAAGTCAGAAAGAGAAAGACAAATATGATATGATATTACTTATATGTGAATCTAAAATATGACACAAATGAACTTATCTACGAAACAGAAATAGACTCACAGACATAGAGAAGAAACTTGTGGTTGCCAAGGGGGAAGGGGGTGGGGGATGGTTGGTTGGGAGTTTGGGATTAGCAGATGCAAACTATTATATATAGAATGGATAAACAATAAGGAAATACTGTGTAGCACAGGGAACTATATTCAATATCTTGTAATAAACCATAATGGAAAGAAAATAAAAAATATATATATTATGTATAACTGAATCACTTTCTTGTACACCAGAAGCTAATACATGATAAATCAATTATACTTCAATAAAATGAAGTACAATACATAAATAAAATAATAAATAGATAAATAAATAACCAAAGAAAGATCAGACAGTAGGCTATAGGTAAAAATCAGCCATCTGGTTAGCCTAGTATTCCTGCATTCCATTTTTTTCCCACAAGTAGAGATATTTTACGTATTCCCTCTGCACTATAACCAGGTCACTTTCTAGGATCTCTTAGTGATGTGCAGTAAGTAATCTCTATCAGGCCATGTTGTGGCTACTTTTTCAATGATAACTTTAAAAAATAAACATATCTGCCCAATATACAAGGATAGAACAAAAATATAATAGATCTACTAAAATTTCCATTTGGAGGAAGGAATAATGTTGTAATAGTTGTAAAAAGTTAATGTCCTTTCATAAAAGGTCCCCAAATATATAAGGGCTATGTTTACACTTTGCCTTCATCAGTAGCATGGCAAAGGGTCTGGGGTCTCACACACTCATATACTCTGACATCTGTAACATGTGTTCCCACAAGGTCAGTCTGAGATTAGCTGTATCACAAAGCCAAAAGGTGGAAAGGGCTTGGAGGAATCGTGGGATTGTCCCATGCCAGGCTGAGATATTGCCCTTCTCGCTTTTACTTATATTTCAAAGAGAAAATACCACTAAACAAAAAAACTTTGAAACAAGAACTGAAAATTAAATTTTCTGCCCCAAATGGTGAATGTATAATGAGAGTTCATATTAATCTCTGTACTTTACTGATTTCTCTCCAGTTGACTTGAGTTCAGATGTTATGGATTCTGGACATTTGAAGAGGACTGATCAACATCTCAGGGATGACTTTTCTCTCTCCCCTTTTCAATCAGCTACCACTGCATTTCTGTTGTGGCCTTTGACAGATCTGAGGACTGAGTTCTTTGATGCATTAATCTTCCAAGTTCTGGAGATAGTTTGGGGAGTTATGTATAGTTTTCAGTAATATTGGTAGTGTGATACTGTATGTCTTATTAACTCTATAGATTTTTTTAAATTGCGCACATTCAGAGATTAAGATTTTAAATTTTGAGACTCTAAAGGAATCACATACCCTCAGTAAGAGAAAGCAGGGCTGAAACTGCTCAGCAGACCCCCATGTAACCCGTGAATCAGGAGCTCTCCTTTTAAATGCAGGCCTGGAGGGAATCAGGCTAAAGCTCATTTTTCCATTTTTCAGTTTAACTTCTTTGGGGTCTTACAAAAGAAATAAGATCATGATAAAGCAAACACAACATATTATAAATATTGGTAATAAAATAAGAGAGAAATTAGGTAGTGATCCCTGGGAAAATTCATCAAGCCCATCCTTTGAATCATACCTGTGAGTTCCATCAATTTATCAAAAGAGAAGTGACTGTAAACATAGGACGAAACCCTTCATACAGTAGAAAGTCATTGCTGTGTGATTTATCTATAAAGAATGATCATGTGAACATTTTTCTCTGTAATTTAAATATCAGATTAAATGTGAAAATACATATAAAATTAACTGAGTACATTTGAATAAATTTAAGATTTTAAATTATAAGCAACATAATAGGACTCAAGCACAAAAAAACAAACAGCACAATTAAAACTCAGAGAAGGATCTGAATAGACAATTTTGCAAAAAAGACATGCAACTGACCAACAGGTACATGAAAAGGTGGTCAACATTACTAATCAACAGGGAAGTGCAAATGAAACCACAATGAGACATTACCCCACACCTACTAGGATAGATAGTATTAAAAAGACAAGAAATAGGGCTTCCCTGGTGGCGCAGCCGTTGACAGTCTGCCTGCCAATGCAGGGGACACGGGTTCGTGCCCCGGTCCGGGAAGACCCCACATGCCGCGGAGCGGCTGGGCCCGTGAGCCATGGCCGCTGAGCCTGCGCGTCCGGAGCCTGTGCTCCGCAACGGGAGAGGCCACAGCAGTGAGAGGCCCGCGTACCGCAAAAAAAAAGACAAGAAATAAGAAGTGTTGGTGAGGAAGTGGAGAAAAGGGGAACTGTACATTGTTGATGGGGATGTAAACTGGAACAGCCACTGTGGAAAACAGTACGGAGATTCCTCAAAAAAATTAAAAATAGAACTGCCATATGACTCAGCAATTTCACTTCTGGGCATATATCCAAAGGAAATGAGATCAGTACCTTGAAGAAATAGCTGCACCCCCATGTTCATTGCAGCACAATTCATAATAGCCAACACATGGAAACAACCAAACATCCTGTCTCTCTCTATATCTACCATCTATCTATCTATCTATATCTATCTATATAGTTCAGTCTCAAAAAACAAAGAGAGGCTGCCATTTGCAACAACATGGATGAACCTGGAGGACTAGTAAAGCCAAATAAGCCAGATGCAGAAAGAAAACACTGCATGATCTCATTTATGTGTTGAGTCTAAAAAATACATAGAAGCAGAGAGTGGAATGGTGATTATCAGGGGAGGGGAGGTGGGAGAGATGGGGAGATGCTGGTTTAAGAGTACAAAGTTGCAATTATGTAAGATGGAGAAGCCTAGAGATTTAATGTATAGCATGATACGTACAGTTAATAATACAGTACTGAATATTGAAAATTTGCTAATATAGTAGGCTTCAGATGCTCTCACCACAGAAAACATGTAATTGTGAGATGATATGTTAATGGCTTGACTGTAGCGATCGTTTCACTATGTATACATATATATATATCATTACATTATGTTGTACAACTTAAATATATGCAAATTTTATTTAAAAATAACATTTAAAACAAAACGAAACCATGACATCTTTGAATCAGTCATTACCGATGAATATAGTTCTTGTACACAACATTAAAGCTTATAAAAAATAAGGAAACAAAGGGAGAATGCACAGGAAGAAAGAAGTGGATCTCATCTTTATTTTAAACACTCAGCAGAAAAGGTTTATGATCTATTTGAGGAAAAATTGTTTGGGCAGTCATTTAGAGAGAAAGACATTGGATGCGTGTTGAATATTCAGATCAGGACGATTAGCATGCAAGATTCAGTACATCATCTCTCCGGGTTTCTCTCCTGTCTGTGATCACGTGCTCCAAATCCCAAGTCCCTTCTCATTCCCTCCTCCTTATGCCTGCTATCTTTCTCACCAATCTCAAAGGAAGCACAGGTTTTCACTTTCAGTTTGTACATTTCTCCTAATTTAGTGTGCATGGGGTTGGTTTCTCTTCTCTTTCAGAACAATGACATTTGTCTACAAATCTATCAAAGTATTGAGGTTTGTTTGTATTATTTACAGAAGCAACACCCATAGTTCTCCTTATACCACGGATCTATGCTTTCCATACATTAAGGATACGACTTATGAAAACTGTAACATGATATATTTGCAAATTACATTAAACAATGATCCATAAATTATAGTAAAAATGCATTTAGCACCACTGTTTATAAATATCTACCAGGTTTCTTTCTTTTACATAACATACTGAAAAATGTGCCTGTAATACAAACTAATTTATTAGAAAAGTATACAGACATCATTTAACTTTTAACTACTGACTTAGGTACAGAATAGAAATGTTTTAAAACAATGCAAATATCTAATCTGTAGTAGTGAATACTTGCATGGCAGTAACATTTTGAATAGATTCCGTGTAGCTCTAATAATAAAGTATTTATTAATCTACTAGAAATTTTCAAGAGGTCACTATTATGTGTTTTGAAAATTAGAATTGATGACATTTGCAATTCCCATAAATGAATAAAATGAATAAAACCAATAAAACATAATGTGCTTACACTGAAAAGACAAAGCAATATAAAAATAACATATTCTGAGGTACTAAATAGAAAATGCTAGCACTTACTTCTTCAAATAAAAATAATATTAATGGTAAAGAAAAAGGTGATTGCAACTACACTTGTAAGATTTTCAAACATATTTTGATGCCATAATAGATATGTGTGAAGTATTTGAATATAAATTAATATAATTATATGAATATATATTTTTTAATTTGCAAAATGTCAGCCCTTACTAAGAATATCTAAAGGAACTGCCATAACAAAGTCACATTTAATAAAATGTAAGCCACTTTAAAACTAACAAAAAACAGTCATAAAAACTACTAAATTATCAGAGTAATTCTGATGCCTTTTCTAGTAAATATTAAGGTATTCTGTTATTTCGTTTTGCTCAATTCAAACACAGTAAGTCCCCTACATACGAACTTTCAAGTTGTGAACTTTCAAAGATGCAAGCATGCGACCGCATGTCTAATCACGTTGTTAGTTCACGTGTCTGACATGCATTGTCATGTGCGTGCATCCTCTACAAGTGGTTGTGCTTTTGTGTACTTTACTGTACAGTACTGTATAGAGTACAGTAGCACAGTATCTTCATTTCTTGCCTGTTCACTCAATGCTAGCCCCTGTATGACAGCTGTTGTACTGTACTACTGTACTTTTCAAGATACTGTGCTATAAGATTAAAAATGTTTACTTTTTGTGTTTGCTTGTTTTTTATGTATTTGTGTGAAAAGTATTATAAACCTATTACAGTATGGTACTATCTAGCCGATTCTGTTAAATGGGTACCTAGGCTAACTTTGTTGGACTTAAGAACAGTTTGGACTTACAGACGTGCTCTCAGAATGGAACTTGTTCATATGTAGGGGACTTACTATATCATTACATCTTCATTGTTTCTAATTTTCATTTTTTTCCATCTAATCAAAATTGATTTTCAGAACAGTTTTCTCTTCTTCTCTTATATTTTCTCTCTCTTACATTTACCCCTCTTTATTTTAATATTGCTGTCTCCCAGAAGCCCATATTATAAGTATGGAGTGTATGTTTTTCATTTGTCAAATGTAATATCCTGTGGCTTAAATAGTAGGTATTACTGTAAGAGTAAGAAAAGCGTATATATAAATATATATAATATACATATATAAATATAATATTATAATTTATAATATTATATATATTATATATTATGTATATTATATATATTATATATATAATATTATAAAATAAATATAATAATTCTATTTAAACTATAAGTGAAAATAAATTTGGTACCTGTATATATGTGTGCAGACATGTATATATATAAATGCATGCATATATATAAATATATATAATATATTATAAATATAATATTATAATTTATAATATTATATATATTATATATATAAATATAATATTATAAAATAAATATAATAATTTTATTTAAACTATAAGTGAAAATAAATTTGGTACCTGTATATATGTGTGCAGACATGTATACCTACACACACATACTATATATAGAGAGAGAGAGAGAAAGAGAGAGACATAACCATGCTATTCTGACTTTACTCATAAGGATCCTCATTTATTCAGGTGGTAATCTTTTTGACTATTGTGTGTTTGTTTTTTTAACAAACTGCTCTTCTATTTCCCAGAAAACATGTGTGATGCTCATGTCCCAGTCCTCATACTGTTTCTATGTCTTCTCCTTTTCAGTGCATCACTTAGCTTTCTATTCAAGGTCTTTGTTCCATGTTCTGTTTTATATGAGTTGCTACAAGTTAGCATCACAGGGTGAAAAACCATCTAGTTTGCCCCTGTTTTTTGCACTAAAAGTGCTGCATCTTGGAAAAACCATTTCCAGAATTTGAAAAGTTCTATTTTTTGATGATGAGTTTGGAAGTTTGGGGGAAAATTACAGAACCCGTATAACTGCCCCCAAAATAGAAGCTAAAAGCAATACTCTTCTTAGTGTAAAATGGATATGACAGAGATTATCAGCCTTCTGCAGTCTCTGTTACTCCTTTTTTCCCTGACCTCTGATGTTTGAATCCACGAGCTGTGGGTCCTAACAATGGATCATGAAAATTGTTGCTCACTCCAAATTATAGGACTACATGGGCGATTGAAGTGTGTTGAAATTTTGAGCATTAATATTTCATCTTTGACTTTGCCTGTGGATAAACTGTAATGCTTTGTATCATTAGAATGCTAGATTAAATTTTAACAATGAATATTTTGACTATTTTTTCTAACAGTTAAGATGATCAAAATGAATTATTCCAACACTAACACTAGGATGACTCAGACATCACCAAACAGAAGACTAAACAACTGTGTTATACTAATGGCAGATGGAACAACATAGACCACTGGATTAGGGAGGAAAGTCACCGCAGCAGAACATGTTGGACAGCTACAGAGCAGAACTTGTCACAGGCCCTGGTGGAGCAGAGCATATGAGAGCACACATGGAAACTCACAAATCCAGGATGAGAAACAAAAGCACTTCTAAATCAATCAAAAGATTTTTCATCTCCCCAAAGATTCTAGTTGCTTGTCAAAAATAGTGGCTGCTGAATTAGTTTAGATGTACCACAGGAACCAATAAATATCATTCTCTTGACTGATCTAAGAAATTTAGTAAAGTAGCATTTCCTAATTCAGAGGTTGCAACAAACAACCTGTGTTGCAACAAAACACACTTTCATACCGATGTTTTGGCCCTTTACAGTATAGCACTAATTCTGAGGTTCTTACCCATAACCATGTTCCCTAGAGTTTATTAGGCTTGTTGTTGAATCATGGCCAAAAAAAGGGAAGACATTTTTAAAAGTTATTCTCTTGCTTTTAGGTTCTTTGATTTGAAATGTGGAATTTCAAGTCATCTTCTTGATTTCTATGAGGATTATAATAAGAGGATTATAATAAAACTACAGCAAACATGAGACACAAGATTGTTGATATCTTGTCCAAATACAAACTAGACTTTGTTCATCCATCTGCATGTTTGGCAGGCACACAATGCAAATGTAAATTCTGGCAAATTCCATTTTTTCTATAAACTTCTTAACAAATAAAATGAAAATACCTTACGTGCTAAATATTCTGCATACTTTGTACATAACACTGTCAACAAGGAGTAGCGTTTGGGATACTGAGGCTTTCTTAATAAAGGTTTTCTTCACTTTCTCACTTTTCAGTTTTCTTAAGACAATGTAGAAGCACTTAATGAAATTTCACCTTAATAGAAAAGTAAAGAGATGGCAAAAATGATGGTTATCATTTTTGTTGGCTGTAGAGAAGATTTTAAAATGTTGGCCAGCCATCAAATCATATTTTCAAAGCGTGGGTAATAGGATGTCCTTCTCTAATTTGGAGATACATTGAGGATGAGAATGTGGAAATGTGTTACAGTAAAACAGAAATCTATATGTAGTTTTGCCAAAACGGTTTAATGAGCTTAGAGGAGGACATCAGGAGCCTAGAAAAAGATGAAAGGACTGAATTTAAATTAGTCACTGTTATATGTAGATTGTGACAGAAATTCCCATGGTGAGAAAATAACGAAGTGTTTGGAAATAAGAGAGCTTCAGGACTGGAAAAAAAAAAATTACCACAAAAGGGCAGCCAAGTTAAAAAAGACTTTCTCATGTCTTTACTAAATTTGACTATTTGAAGTGTAACTTCAGTTTCCAAATCCAAATTATCTCTGTGCATTAACACCATTTTCTCTGAGAATGGGACGTTTGTCTTATGGTGACATCCTTATGACACAGAGTGATTTAAAATGATGAGCATGATGGCCTGTACGATACATTTGTAGGTACGAAGAACCTGACCGACAAATAACTGGTCTACCTGAAATAGTTGGCTGTATAAGTGGGTGGACACTTCTGAAGAGGTGGGATCTAATTCCTACACATCTAAAAACTCACTGTTGCTGTTAAGTAAAATCCTAATTATTTTATGCTTGACTGTTTTTGTTGAGAGGGTGTTTAGTGTGGTACCATTACGTTGAACCAGGAATCAATGTATCAATAACTATAGGCTTGAGAAGAGCAGAACACCAAGGCAAAGTGGATTTTACACTGGACTGTGTTTGATTTTATCACTACATAAAACCAAACCAAACCAAACCAAAACAAGATCTCCCAGTGCCTGCAGGCAGTTCAGAGAAATATTATTAGAAAAAAAAAAACAGAGAATAAACATATCCTACAGTATAATGGGCAAAAAAAGGTGCCATTACTATTTTTTATTGAAGTATAGTTAATACTGTGCTAGTTTCAGGTATACAGCAAAGTGATTCATTTATATGTATTTTTTCAGATTATTTTCGATTATAGGTTACTACAAGATACTGAATATTATTCCCTGTGTTATACAGTAAATTCTTGTTGCTTATTTATTTTATGTATAGTGGTGTGTACCTGTTAATCCCAAACTCCTAATTTATCCCTTCCCCACTCCCTTTCCCCTTTGGTAACCATAAGTTTGCTTTCTGTCTGTGAGTCTGTTTCTGTTTTGTATATAGATTCATTTGTATTATTTCTTTAGATTCCACATATTATAAGTAATATATAGTACTTGTCTTTCTCTGTCTTAGTATGATGTTTTCTAGGTCCATCCATGGTGATATCTGTTTAATAAGTCCTATTATATTTATCTCCTTTAAAAGATCTTACCTTATGTATCACATCAATACATAAAAATATGCTCCATAAAATTTAAATGTCCAATATATATTTTTACTTTAATTTTTGACAGGTATTTAATATATATGATATATTATTTTAATTAATCTTTTAGTTACACTTCTGATTTTAAAATATATATGAAATCCCGATTATGTTAAGGTCAATATTTACGGGCATCGCTTGTCTTTCCACTTTATAAGACGAGGCTATCATTGATGTACAAGTTCCCACATTTCCACTGTCACATCTCACCTTTCATCACCTGCACTTTTACTTGTACACCCCATGGTAGGATTCCTTTGTTCTTTCTCCATAAGTTGACTCTGTATTTTGAAATAAATACCAGAGAACTTTATACTATTATGGTCATATTTAATTTGCCTCATACTCCATTCATAGATTGTGTTGAAGACAGCAGTAGTAGTAGCAGTAGTAATGGGGTAATAGTGTTATTGATTTTTGCCCATCTTATAAAATCTTCTTTTGGGACTATTCTTATCATATCTTCATTTTATGTTCTGCTCCCTCAGTCAAACTTTCTCATTTTCTGAGTTTGTTTATTGTCCCTCTGAGACACTCCTCTTTCAATCTCCATTCTTTCACTAGAACTTTGTTCTCTAACCTGCAGTCCGCTGCCTCCTTGGAACTTACTGATAGTAAGAGCCAATGTTACCTGGTTTCTAGATTTGTCTTCTTTGTTAACAGTCTCAGTAGGCCAGAATACATTCTCAACAATTTCTTAACAAAGGCAGCTGCAAGGATCAACTTTCTAAATGATCATATATCTGCCATTCTTGTTTAAACTCCTCCCACATGAACGATAGTTTGGCTGAGTTTTCCTGGTAGAAAATAATTTTGTCTACAATGTTCAAAGCACTACTGCTACATTTTCTAGCATACATGTTACAGTTAAGAAATCCATTGCCAATCTAGTTTGTAAAGTTTTCCTGAACATTTGTTTTCTGTGTTGTTTTATTTTCATCTAATGTTATTCTTTTGCTTCATCACTAAGTACTCAGTGAGCAATTTTGATCTGAATACTTAACACTTCTCAGTTCTGGGGACATGAAAATAAAGGAGAAATCAATGTAAATTTAAGTCATAACAGTAGATTTAATCAACATCTGTTTGTAATTTAAGAGTTATAAAAGCTTAATTGGAGTTTTGAAGATTAATTTTAACACAAAGGAACTCACACTTTAGGGGCACTAAGATCTAGAGGGTAGCAAAGGAAAGAAAGACAGTGACTCACAAAAGAAGTTTATAAATATATCAAGAGCACCCAAAGTGCATAATATCTTAAGAGGAAGAAAGAGAAATTTACAAATAATGGTTGATATGAGGCACCAAATGCTTCAGAGGAATCAAGGAGGAGTAGTATAATGTAAAAGATTGGAGAATATTTTGTAAATTTCAGGCCACCTGCGTGAAGAGTAGTCCAAGGGTGGGAGCCAAATGGAAGAGTATGAAAATAACAGCACATGAAGGTTCTGAGTAAACCTTTCAAGGAGTTTTAATGAGAGGTCAACTAGTTACTAAAAGATGTTCAAGTTAATCAATTTAAAAATATGAACAACTTGAGGATATTTAAAAACATAGAGAAAGGAACACGTTTGGACCTTGATATTATCATATTAAGTGAAGTAAGTCAGATAAAGCAAGATAAATAGCATATGATATCACCTATATGTGAAATCTAAAAAAATGATACATATGAACTTATATACAAAATAGAAATAGACTCAGAGACATAGGAAACAAACTTATGGTTACCAAAGGGGAAGGAGGGAGGGATAAAATAGGACCTTGGGATTAACAGATACACACTGTTATCTATAAAATAGATAACCAACAAGGACCTACTGTATACCACAAGGAATATATTCAGTATCTTGTAATAAACCATAATGGAAAAGAATATTATGGAATATTATATATATTACATGTATATATTACATGTATCTGAATCACTTTGCTGGACACATGAAAGTGACACAGCATTGTAAATCAACTGCACTTCAATTTAAAAAAAAAAGAAAAGAGAAAACGGGCTTGAACTGTTAGAAAGGAAGGCTATATTCATTCGACCAAAACCACAGATCAGAGACCAGATATTATTTTAAGTTAATTTTACAAATGGTATATGTGTATTTATTGCAGTACTGAGAGGAGATCGGGATATGTGAAAATTTCAGGTTTTTCTATTAGGTGTGAGGCAAGTTATATTATTAGGTAGGTGGGGGGGGATGAGCTGGAGTTGGGAACTTAAATCCTTGTGAGATAGCATCTGTGGATCACACACTATAGAGTCAATTAAAGATAAGCAAAGGGTTTAATAACTATTTGATTTCGGGAGCGATTATTATTAGAACATGTGCACATAGATTCAATCAGTTTTCCATTCAAACCAGTTTGAATAACTAAAAGATGTAACTGTTCTATAAGCTCCAATATGTACACTTACATATTTAATTAATTGTAACTTTAAATTTCTTCATCCTTTCTTTTATTAGTATCACTTCCACTCTGGGGAAATTGGAATACTCTATAACAAAGAATTGAGCTACAAATTCTAAAGCAAATTAACCTTTGGGAAAACATATCATACTTTCTGTAATTAAAATAATGAGAATTCTAAGAATAATAGTATTTAGGTCTCTTCTATTTAAAACAGAAACTTATTTACACCCAAAGAGCTAATCAAAGGGCAAACTCTGCTTGTATGTTCAGAAATTCCATTGCTGTGCCTCTATGCTAAAATACTTTCCCTTAAAAAATGACTGTCTTTAAACAAGGGTAAGTTTGACATTTGCCAAAAAGTATGGCCTCCTTAGAATGTCAATGTTAAACTTTCTTGACTTCAATTTATATATAAGTGCAGGAGGATTTTTATTGTTTGTAATCTCAGAATATTTTTTACCAAATAATCTTTAATGGTCTTATTTTCAAAATTGTTAAAATTTTGGAATGTTTAAATTTCAGGGTTTTTTTTTGGACATAAAGCGTCACAAAACTTTTTAGTGACTGAGTATAATGTTTGTGGCAATATTGCATTTAGATGATATGATCAAAGGGCTTAGGCAGTCAAACTGTGGTTGTAACACTATCAGAAGAAAGTGACATGGATGAATGTGACAGCATGCCAAGATGACAAACATCTGGGTTTCAAAACTGGTTTCAGTAAATGTTGATGAGAAAAACACAGGGAAGGAGTTAAGAAATGTATATAATAAGACTTCTACTTTACCTGTCCCAAATTGTTTTATAAGACAAGGAAAAGACAATAAATAGATGATATGAATGGTACAAGTAAGCATGGAGCAAATTAACAGTTATAATACTGAACTGTGATATAAAGCAAGAAAAAACAGAATATTTTGAAGTTTCATAAAATACTGAAATTTTTGTGTTGGTAACCACATTAGAACTGTTTAAAATCCTTTGAAGCAGATATAAAATGCATGTGTATAATCAAATTTTATTTCTGAGGAATGGGGTGAGTGATGGCAAACACTATGAGTGGTAAATTTCTGGGTAACATCCAAAGAGGTGAATTTAAGTTCACTCAAAAAGTAAAGGCAAACAGACACAGTATCGTGTTAAGAATGTATTCCCAGTTTTCTTGTGGATTCTAATGGTCCAAACTAATGCACTTAGCATTACAGTTATCTAACTATAACAGTTTAAATCCTAGTATCATTCATGGATACCAGTGGAAATCACATCTGTGACCATGACTTTTCATGAAACCAAATACGCCAATAACCCCAGAGAAGGGCAGATAACAGACTGAATGCCATTCCCAGGCAGTTATGCCTACAACATCAACAAATAGTGTAGGAATGCTTTCTTTCCAGATATTTTAAACCCACCTTATTTTATTTCAATTAACAAAAATTATTTTAACAATTTGAACTTACATTTTTGATATCTTCCATTTTGCACTTGCATTTATGAATACATGTGAAGAGAAAAGATGCTTCTTGATTTTCAAGGTAAAACTGCATAGAGAATTGCAATATAGATAATAAAAACCATACTACTTTCTGAGTTTCACTTATGGAAGGAAAATAAATCTCTCCCAGAATAGTCATGGACGTTCGTGCAATGTATGGCAGAAGCAGGGAAATGCTGATATATGAAGAGGTTATTGCTGTGCTGGTTTTCCACATAATCCCATGTTCTTAGACTGTTACTCTCTCACCTTCCTTCCTTCGTATCAGACAGTTATCAGGTGACAAATATATGTGGGAACGGAAAAAAATTGCATGTGAACATTAAGAGTTGTACCTCCTACCACAGACCTCTAAAATCACTGTATCAGTCTGTTTTTCATCACTATTTGGTATTCTGAATAAAAGTTATTTTAATTAATGGAAAAGAGACTAGTTGCTCAAGTTCACAAAAGCCTCTTGAAAGAGCTAGGAAGCAGAAAGAGGAAAAGCACTCTTGTGAGATGAGATGGACATTGTTGAGCTGGGATTTAGATCAATAAGAAGCTTCAGAAGATCTTTGTCAAGAAAATTGGGTGGAAAAAGGAAATTTGGGAAACTGTTGACATGAATTTTGAATTAGATATCTTTCAGTAATCTTTCACAGATTCAGGTAAAGAATACAATTCTATTTTAATGACTTTCTGTATGCTGCTCTAGAAGTAATACTGTATAGAGGTTAAAACATCTGTCCCCTCAAGTTTGTCATGTTTTTCTCTGGGCATTCATCTTAGATTTTGGAACTCAGATATAATACAAGCCTATTGATTAAATCTATGCTTTCAATAAATTCAGGAACCTGAAGTATTTCTCTTATAAGTTAGCAATCTTGGTATTTTCTCTCCACAACTTCAAGAACACAAATTTGCTTGAGAATCTGGGCTTCTTTTTAGTAGATGAAAACAAAGTCACTATTTAGGATCATTTTATTGTCTCTGCCTGGCTCTGACAGTCAAGACCAAAACTTCCAGGATTTGTGAACCTGCTGTGGAAATCATGATGAAGTTACTAGTATAAACAATTTGCTATTAGAAATTTGAGTAATTTTTATTGTCATGTTCCATGAATTGTATGAATTGGTATATACATATATCACTATGCTAGTGTTGTTTAAATATGAGCTAATTTAGAGCATAAAATTTCACTGACTGTGAGAATTTGTAAAGACCACATTAGTAGGTGTTTATAGATTCAAAGCCACAAAATGTGTTTTATATGTAAATCCTTTTACTCACTGGTCTAGGAATTATCTATCTATATCTATATATCTATGTATCTATATAGCTATCTATAAATGTGTATCATTTTGCTAAGGTCAAAGCACATGAAAAAAGTGTGAGGGAATACATTACACTGTTCATCCTCATTCTCCTCCTTCTTCTTACTGTCTAGAAATGAATTGAGAGGCTGAGAGAAATTCATTGCAATATTTGTGTAATATAATGATGGATTTATTATCACGTGCTGAGGGAAGGGCTCAGACAACACTTCAGGGTCATATTTAGAAACTAGAATTACAAGAAGAAAGTTACCAACAGGATGAAGAAAACGGTTTCCTTTTCTCTTGGCATCCTTTGGAGAGGAATGTTTGGACCAGACAGAGCTAGAAATAACACTGTTCTCCAAGAAAGAAAGTTTCCCAAAATATGTTCTGTATTTTTATGCAGAGAGTATTTGAGTGTCCTTAAAAATGGTAAAATAACAGTCTGAGCTTGGGCACCAGATGCTCCTTCGTTGCACTGATGTCACTGGAAAACCTTGAAGGTTGTTGAGACTATTCACAGATTTTCCTACTGATTCTCCTGGGAATAGGACAAGCTGACTGCTTACTGAGCAATGCAGAGAGAATTGTCATGGTCATTAGTCTTGCAGAAAAGCCTCTTTGCCTTTGCCCAGTCAACCCTTGATCTTAAGGAATACTCAAATATAAGCCCTTTTTATCAGGAGATATAATTAATTGAATCAAGGATAAGAATAGAGTGATAGAGATATTATATCCTCCATCCACTTCCTGGGGTTGGCAGTGTTTTATAACTAACAATTGAGCTTTTATTCCTCATTGACTATTAACCTTCTCTCATTCCCGACAGACAGTGTTGTCATCATATGTGATCTCTAGAAACATAAGAGTAGCTCTGGAACCATGTGAAATGAAATCTTTGTTCAGGTTGTGACCACCTAGCTGCCCTTCATCTAAGCAATGGAAACTATCCATCTGCCTACTAAGTTAAAATCAGTTATAAAAACATAGAGAGGGCAGTGCACAATTCCTCAAGGTCTCCACCCTCTCAAACACCTAGTTTCCTAGTTTTGTCTGGGTGGAGGATCTGAGTGTTGATTGCATTTCTTTGGTGGACTTTTCTACCCACATGTTTGTTTGCAATGATTAGTCTTTAGAAGCCATCAGGAAAGGTGACAGTAAATAATTTCAACTGCTATTTTGGCACATTTACACTGAGCCAATAAAACGGTACTCTTCTTCCAGTCCAAGGAACTTTGCATGACAGATGTTTGGAATGAGAATTAACAGTTTTGATCTGTAAGAGGCAATTCTCTCCAGATGACTACTCTTTCCAATCTCCTAGCTGATTACTTCTAAAAACTATCTATTCTGCTACTATATTCAACAATATGTCCCATTCTTATAAAAATGCTACCTCTATTTTGGGTTTTGGTACTATTTCTCTAGCTTTCCTGCACCTCTGTCCCAGAGAATTAGCTAGTGGTAAGCTCCCACGTTAAGGATCATTCTGGAAACTTTCCTTACGCCCATCCAATTTCCTGATGTATCCTTCCAGACCCATTGGCTCCCATGTGTTTTCCCCAAAGAGAAAGTCATTAACTAGTCCCTGGGGAGCATTGCTGTGAGGACTAAGGCGAGACAGTGGGAATGTAGTACAAAAGGGACAGTCCTCAGCACCCCCAGCTGAGGGATTGCAAAGCGGAAGTACTTAGCTGACCTTGGGTAACTACACTAGAAACCAGATAACCCCCACTCTCACCCATTGGATTCCCAAAGGCAAGGACTTTGGGTGGAAAGGAACATCGTCCATGGTCTTGATCTGAAATCTTTGATATCCAGTGAAGAGTTGGGGTTTGGGAATGTGAGCATTAATTTTCCCTCCATAACCAGGATATGATGCCACAGTGGACTGCTTTAGCTATTGGGCACATCAACTCCAAGTTATTTGGACACCAGTATCATGTACTCATCAATTCTTTGGAGACTGGTGATGATTTTGCTCCTGCTTTTATTGAGGTAAAGAAGATTATCCAATGACCAGTGATACACAAACCACCTGTCTCCTTATGGCTGAGATGCCTACTTCTAGAAGGAAAGTGTATATGCATAAATTTTATAGATTTATTGTGTATTCCTCAGAAAGCCTCTTTCCTTTCACAAGTCTCTAAGTTTTATATAAGTGATTCTCATGGATCAGTCAAATTTCTCCTGGTAGTGTTGTTAGAAGTGCCCAAGAGAAATCATACAAACACCCAGTAGGAAGAGAAAAGAGAGGAGGAGCTGGGGTGTGAATAGAATAGTCCCTGGGTGATGCTTTTCAATATGCAGCATCTCTGTGTTTGCAGACTCACTCACGGACAAGTGTGCTGATGGAGAAAGTTATCAAATATCTTACACCTGGTGGAATGTGAACATCACAGGGCCAAAGCTGATTCCAGATGTTTCATTCTGTGCCAACTATTAATTCTTTATGAAAATAATATTAAGCATATCAAAAGACTTACTTAAAATCAGACTACTGTAGGATACACAGTTTCCCCTTATCATGAACTAAATACAAATAAACAATGCAAATAAAATAGTAATATACATAGCTTATACTTATGTTGAGTATTAAAAGTAATTTCTTGGATGTGAATTGTCATCCACGTGATCTTCCAATAATTTTAAACAAGAAGGAAATGAACTAGCGATAGTCTTATAACATAGATTGTTCTAGAAATGTTAGATGATGTAAATGATTTAAGCAGCTTCTGGTTGTTATTTTAAAATAATATTATAAAAAATAGTAGTTAAATGATTGGAATTCTCTGGGATCTTTGGGAAAATTTTTGTTTAACACACACATGAAAATAAATGAAGTTTAGTTTATTCTCTGCACAGTCTAAACATAAACAGAGTAATGCTTGCTTTAAAATTAAAAATAAAAATGTAGATAACTGACCAAATGGGGACTATTAAATAATTTACTTTAAATGACAAAAAAGTGTGGACAACTGGATCTCATCACTCACTAGTAGTTATATATGACTATGTGTGTGTGTTTATCTCTTATAATATGATTAATTTTAAGGTGAGAAAAATATAGGTACAATGATTTTACACTTTTATATATTTCTCTATGCATTTTTAGAATATTTTTTAAATGTTAAATCATTCCTTACAACTTTTTAACTTTTATTTTGGTTTATCTTTTGTAAGCAATGTCAATTTTTTTTTAATGTAATGGGTATAAATTAAAACAACACCACCGCAACTGGTAGTTGCAAAAAACTTACCTCTTTTTGATTCTTTCTCATTGAATGTGCCATGTTATTCAGCATGACATTTTCATGATTATTTAGAACAAAAAGGTCCATTTTGTGTTTTCTCCATTAAAGAAGAATAGCTGATAACCCAATGGAAACCAGACATTTGGAAAGGAAGATAACATCTGTAACTAGTTTGTCTGGGTGTTATCTATGTTCATCAGCTGGGAATCCCATCCACTATTCTGTACACAATAAACAACTATCTAGACTCTCTTTGGTACCAAATTTCTTTATTATTTGCTTCTTCTAACTAGGGAGTCTCAACTGAGTAAAAAGGGTGTTGGAGCATCGGGAAGGATTCAACCAGAGATGCAGAACTAATGGGATAGAAATTTAAGACATGCATGAATTAGTTATTCAATGTTAAAATGTTACATGTATTTATTGAAAGGAATTGGCATATACAATTGTGACGTCTGGCTAAGCAAATCCAGAATTCATAGGGCTGTATCTGGACTGGAATCCTTGCCTTATTCTTTGTATGTAATCATATCTCAAAATATAAGCCTAGGGCTTCCCTGGTGGTGCAGTGGTTGAGAGTCCGCCTGCCGATGCAGGGGACCCAGGTTTGTGCCCTGGTCCGGGAGGATCCCCCATGCCGCGGAGCATCTAGGCCCGTGAGCCATGGCCGCTAAGCCTCCGCGTCCGGAGCCTGTGCTCCGCAACGTGAGAGGCCACAACAGTGACAGGCCCGTGTACCGCAAAAAAAAAAAAAAAAAAAATATATATATATATATATGAGCCTAGATTTTGCTTTTTATAGCTAATACTTCTCTGAAGCTGTGCAAGTCCAGCATTTCATGCTGCTTACCTCAATCCTTCGGGCTAGTTTACTTCAAAGCTATCAGAAAACTGCCACAGTTTTACTGTGATTGCTCTTAATGAGATCAAAGAAAAGGAAATAGTCTTTTAAACTTTCCATTTATTTAATATTTTTACTGGAGCCAGGAAAGCTGGAAGTCATAATTCTATGTTGTATCACCCAGTAAAAAAAAATTTCTCTCCGAGTTGAATGTGACACTTCATGTGGCAGAAGCAATTCTGAAAATACAAATCTGACTTTATTTGCTAGACCCACATGGGGGACAGTATTTCTTCATGATTATATTATAAACTTTAGAAAATGATGGACATGGCTTCCGGTAATGGATATTCTACACAATGGTTGTCTGATCATAAACAAAGCACTTGCCTTCTGTGATCCTCATTGTAAAATAAAAAGAAAAAATATCTATTTTTCAGTATGTTCTAAAAATTAAGTAGGGATAATTCTTTTTATTCCTATACTGTGTCCAGAAGATAGAGGAAGTAACTATAAAATGATAACTTGATTGTGAGGTGCACTAAAATTGTGAGCTTAATGTTCCTTCTGTGAAGAATCTGCTCATTTTCTACACAATGAGCTGCACAGTGGTGTGGGGAGAACCATCCTTGCCTAACAGACACCAGAAAAGAAGTGGGCAAACATGTAATGCAATGAAAAACCAATAGGGGGCTTCCCTGGTGGCGCAGTGGTTGAGAGTCCGCCTGCCGATGCAGGGGACACGGGTTCATGCCCTGGTCCGGGAGGATCCCACATGCCGCGGAGTGGCTGGGCCCGTGAGCCATGGCCGCTGAGCCTGCGCTCCGCAGCGGGAGAGGCCACAACAGTGAGAGGCCTGCGTACCGCAAAAAAAAAAAACCAATAGGCTTTAAAGATTCAGGTTCAAATCATTTATAGCTGCATAACTTGGTCAAGTCATTTTAACTTCTGGACTTCACTTTCCTTAATTTGTATATAAAGGTATATATATATATACACACACACACACGTGTGATTGTGTGTATATGTGTGTGTATGTATATCAGGTTAGCTGTGAAAATTAAACCAAATAACAATGAAGTAATGATAGTAAACACTTTATTGAGTACATTTTAGACCCAATATTTCTGTATGTTATTTAATTCTTACAGAAATCACTTGAAACAGGTGACAGTATTATTTCTATTTTACACTTGAGGGAATAAAGCCTGTAGAGAATAAGAAACTTCCTAAGTTCACCATACAAGTTGGCTCTAATTTGAATGGTGTCGGACTCCAACGCCTGTGGGTTTAATCCCTCCATAGGTTTCTAGCACTATACCTGATATTAGATAAGCAGCTGGCATTTGGTAAGCACTCAATTATTTTTATCAGCTTTCCCCTCTCCCTAATTAACTTCATGTCCAGGAAAAAGGAAATAAGTCTCCTGCGATTGTTGCAACAAAACTGATCTCTCATTACTTTGAGAAAGGAACAACATAAAACATTATTTCTGTGGCAGAATAAACATTGTTTTAATCACTTGTTTGTATGCACACACGAAGATGTATGAATTAATTGAGTGGTTCAAGCATCAACTATTTCTTCTGCATGGAGACGAACACTAGTTTCAAGTTTACTTTCCAATTTCAACTGGTCAGAGGTTGGTCACACCTGAATAGAAAGGACTCTTATCCCAGTGGTAGCCATGAACAGAACACTACAAGAGCCTCTGAGGGTCAATAACGTATCATTGTGCAACAGTGGTGGCAATGATTATTTTTCTATCATAGATAATGTCATATATTGTACAGTGTTTCAAAGTAAACCTTATTTCCAATACTTTACATATTAATAAACTGAAATAAAGCAGAAAATAAAGAGAAATGTGAGGCATTTAAAATTCATTCACAGATAAATGTGTTTTTATTTCTTTAACATATTTCTGGAAGCCAATATAAACAAGTTTCCATGATCTTTACAAACACATGGCATCTTTTTGGAGTAATATAGTGTAACTAACTTATTTTTATATATTTAGTGGCACATAACCAAATGTAGCAAGTGAACAGATGGTATTGAAAACAGGCAATTAGGAAATATTTGACTCTAGCCCTTCATTTAGATTTTACAGCTGTTCTGTGTTTGACCAGAGCTAGTATTTTGATGGATGTAACTTTGAAAAATAAGGAGTGGACTTTTATTGTTGGTGCTTTATTTTTGTTTTAATTTAACACCAGAAGTGGCTCCCTCAAGCAAAAAGTGTAAACTTGCTGGACTCTCTATGGATCCAAAGGAAATTACCTGTGGCATGAAGTGGGGTGTAAAGCACTCTTGCTTTTTAACAAGATGTAATTCAAGAAGTCAGCTGGGATCCGTATACTTTCACAATTGTTATTAAAACATAAAACAAAATATCACAGTGACCAACTATTTCTATGCAACTCTATAAAGAGACCAGAGAGAATGGACTTTCCTGAGATATTTAGGTTTCCAAATTGCTCTAGAAATACAACCATATTCCATAGTGGAATAAAAAGAAAGACTCCTATGATATCTCAGTATTTTAAAACCTCTAGTAATAACTCATCTTTAGGAAATTTTAGCTAAATATAGCTGGATATTGAGATGCTACATTTTAACTTGTAATTTTGATTGAAATAAACTTCATCCTGCCACAGACCAAGACTTTATCTGTTTTATATATGTAGTTTCATAACTGTTACAACACACTGCACTTTTGTTTATATATGGCTTGATAATGTTTCCAAAACTGGAATGTTTAGGGGATACAACATCATAATCTTTACGTTACTCAAAAATAAATGACAAAGAAATAACAGAGACTTTGAATAAAGGTCTGCTCAGTATGATTGCTCTTCAGAAACATGATTTCAACTTCACGGTTTTCTGAGGAATTTATTTATCTAGTTTCTGGCTACTAGTGTGAAGATGAAGATGAAAATAATGATAATTCTGGGAGTCAAAGGAAGTAAGCTCAACTCTTCTCACAAGAACACCAAAATCACAACTAACCACTGAACAACCATCAACAAAAAAATGCTGGGACCTACCAAAAAAAGATACCCTACATCTAAAGATAAGGAAGAAGCCACAAAAAGATAGTAAGAGGGGCACAATTGCGATAAAATCTTTGTGAATTCCAAAGGCAAAGCTCTCATTTCAAAACATAGGAATCTTTTGATTTTCATCTTAGTTGAAGATCTTCTCCCTGATCTAAAGAAGCAAATTGAAGGTAATGTAGTTGGATAGATAGATCAACCAACAATGTCATTTAAATGGCAACACAATTCCTTGAGGGATTAAAAACAACTGTACTTGTCCTACAAATCTAGTCTTTGCAAGAACAGAAATGCAGCTCTTGAAGCAGTTCAAACCCACCTACCCTTTCTTCTAATCCCCAAACCTCCCCTATTTATCTCAAAATGCTTTCAGATATTATACAAAATCCGGATTTAAGAAACAAAAGTCCTCTTGGAGGAACTTGCATTCTTTCCCTATGACTTTGAGATGTAAATATTCTATGTGGTCTTTTCTAGGATCACTTATCTAGGCCTTCTCTTTGAAATGCAAACTTCAGGGAGGAAATTCTTATCGGAAAGAAAAAAAACCGCTATTTGAAATTTAGGCAAATAACAAATCTTAAGAGTTTTCCCCATAAATATTAGTCAAAAGTTTAAGCCAGCTGAGCAGGTAAACTTAACTTATTCCATCTGCCAAAAACATAATTTGGATCCAACTGTTACTAGTGAAATTCGCATTATTGTACTTGTCTCATGGCTTAAATTTTAAAACGAAAGCTATAAGATCTCTGTTGGCCTCTGTCTGTACGTTTCAATGTACTGATGCCAAGCAGGGTCCTGTGGGCCTCCCGGGCATGGAGGCCTCTTTGTCCCCCATTTCTTGTAGGCAAGACTTCAGCCTCCATGAAGTTCCCCGAGTTCCAAAAGGCAGATTTGAACAGTTGCTAATCAAGGTAGGAGCAGCCATAAAACCACCTGAGGCAAGATTAAAGGGACCAGAGAAGCTCATCAAGATTAGGAGACCTGAGACCCTTCACACACCCTAATCAGCAACACCACCCTTTGGAAACTTCGCAGAAGAAAGACGAATGCAAGACTGTTACTGTCTTGATCCTTATCACATACCTCTGACCAGAAGTTCTGACTATAAAAACCTCTCCCTATTCCCCAGGGAGCAGGGCACAGTTCTTGAGGCACCAGCCTACTGTGTTCCCTCTTTGCCTGGCAAAGAAATAAAGCCACTCTTTCTTTCTCCTCCATAACTCTGTTTCTGTATTTCTGTTCAGCATTGGTGCACAGAGAGCCAAGGTTTTGGCAAAGGTATCTTTATACGCATGTCACAGATGTGATATTTTTCTACGTTTGGATGGTATTGCCAAAAATTGATTTGTGAAAGGGCTCTATTTAATTTCCTTAAAGAAAAATAAGAGCTTATTAATTAAGTATTTCTAGGGTGTCAGAAATATTGAAACTCGCCTAATTGTTTTTTCAAGTTCACGTGATCTGAAATTATCTTTGGTTAATAAAAGCTAACTTAGGTTTTTTTTAAAATCAAAACAGGCATCTCGGGCTTCCCTGGTGGCGCAGTGGTTGAGAGTCCGCCTGCCGATGCAGGGGACGCGGGTTCGTGCCCCAGTCCGGGAAGATCCCACATGTCGCGGAGCAGCTGGGCCCGTGAGCCATGGCCGCCGAGCCTGCGCGTCCGGAGCCTGTGCTCCGCGACGGGAGAGGCCACAACAGTGAGAGGCCCACATACCGCAAAAAAACAAAAAACAAAACAAAAAAAAACAGGCATCTCTTTAGCATTCAGCATTAAATATAATGAAGACTTGAAACTTTTATTCTACCTAGGTTTACTAAAACTCAAATAAGCTCATGTTATGTCTGTTATGGAATTTTTCAGCAAGAAAAATAACTTAAAATGATGGTTAGCTGTTTCATGTTTCATGAAAAGTTCATGAGTAATCTAAATATAATTGTTAAAAAGAAATTAGATAGATGTAAGATGAAAGTTTGCAAATGGACTTTTCAGCAATAATTGTGCTTTACAGTATGTCTACTTAAGAATTACTTTCCAAATCTTTTTGGTTACCTGAAATTTTAAAGTTATAGTAAAATAAGTTAAGTGACATATTCATTGAATATCTAGATCATTTCCAAGCTAAACAATATACTAAAATATTAATTACTGATTGATTTATCCACATTTGGTTTATTTTTACAGAGGAACTAAAGATAGTTCTGTATATTAAACATGTTTTTTGCCACATTGAAAAATTTACTCTAAGAATATACTTTTAAAGATTATAAAATGCGTTTATAAATTTGTCAGTCCATAATTGCTTGCTTCTTACTTTTCACTAAAATTAAGATTTCTAAGAGTTTAGAATTCTAACATGTATAATAAAACTAGTAGAACTAGTAAGGGAAATATTTCTGTATGCAAGAAAAGTAGAATATATTTTTGGCTAAGAAAAGGAGATGCATTTTTGCAAAAGTACAGTTGTCTCAAAGTAAAGCTGGTTATTTCAGAATGAGAATGAGGAGAACAAGGAACAAACTAAATGGAAATAGAAAGTTGTGAAGGGAGAGAGAGAGAGAGATAGTAGAAAAGAAAGAGAGAAAGAGAAAAAACTCCTATGTGGCCAAGCTGGCTAAAATTGAGTTAATTTATTATAAATATTTTATAAATAAGTTTCAATATAAGCAGAGAACTTATGTAAAACTGGAAATTAATTTTCTTTCATTTGCTGAATGGATAACTCTTTTAGGACTATTCATCTGCTTTTGATTAGCAATTGTGAAAAGTTTTTCTTTACCTTTTAAGTAATCTGCCTAGAAAGCAAAGATTTTGTTTTTTTGTTTTTTTGTTTTTGCGGTACGCGGGCCTCTCACTGTTGTGGCCTCTCTCGTTGCGGAGCACAGGCTCCGGACACGCAGGCTCAGCGGCCATGGCTCACGGGCCCAGCCGCTCCGCGGCATGTGGGATCCTCCCGGACCGGGGCACGAACCCGTGTCCCCTGCATCGGCAGGTGACCTCTCAACCATTGCACCACCAGGGAAGCCCCTGATTCCCTTTTTTATATATCTCAGGTCATTGCAGAGAGGGGTAATCCAACATCTAAATGACTGTTGGATTTTCCATGATACTGGCAATCTTATAGCTTCAGTTTCCCTGGAAAAACTCAGTCTCCTCTCTATCATGTCAACCTCTAACTCTGGAGGTCTATTTTCCTGTTTCTGGTTAACAATCCCAAACCAAGGGAATATTGTATCCAAGTTCTGCACAACAGGACACAAGGCAAGTGTAATCAAAATAAAACCAGCCATGTGGCCTACAGACCCTTACATTTCACTGGCTTCTATGACTGTTTTAAGAACCACAGACTCAAAGAGAAATTACCGGGAGGCATCACTGATTCAAATTTTCTTCCTTTGGCAGGTCCCTACTCCTCTGGCTGTGAGTAATTGCAAATGAGGTGATGGTCAAGAATCTCTTAACTCTTGACAATATTACAGAATCTGTTGCTAAAGTAATAGCTCCCCAACAAAGTTCCACAGGCTCTCTGGCCAAAGTTGTTCTTGACAATAGGATAGCCCTTGGTTATCTCTTGACTGAACAAGGAGGTGTCTGTGCTGTAGTCAACATCACTGGTTGTACCTGAAGTAATATTTTGGGGGAAGTCAAGGTCCAAATACATAACACCTAAGAACAAAGCTCATTGGCTACAACAAATCCAATATGATTCACCTTGTAATTTTGATTTATTGAGCTGGTTCCCTACAGGATTGGGATCATGGTTTAGATCTATACTACAGTTTGGTCTCTTTATCTTGTTTGTAATTTTGTTTTGTGTTGTGATCTTTAAAGTATTCAGTTTCTGTTTACCCAGTCTTTGTAACAATACGAAGCCTGGTAGACGGATGCTTTGCCCTGTGTTTTGAAATGATATCTAAAACCTGTATCTTTGACAAGGTCTTCCTGCTTTGACCCTCCACTTAGACCCAATATAAGAAGTTGCTCAAATGTGGCCTTTTGGTTGCTACTAAATACAAAATCTTCTCTCACCCTGAAGAAAGATGTCCAATCATGGTGTGGTGTAGAAAAATAAACAAAAAAAGTTGATCAGTCAAAAAGTGAAGTCTATGCAGAAGAAATGCTTAGCAATATGTTGGGTGATCAAACACCCTAATAGGTACTTGCTCAAAAAGGTGAAATGTGAAACCAAACTAAAATGAGGTGACATATATGAGGGACAAAATATAGGTGGTCAACACAAGCTCATAAAGGAAACAACCTAATCTCACAGGAACTTCTCAGAAATCAGCAAAGGACACCAGCCAGTCCACAACGGCCAAGTCTGTTCATGCCATCTCTAGACTGCTTTGTTTCTGTTTCAGCTACCTTGATTCAAATTGGTTTCTGAAATTTCCTGTTCAAAAGAAGTCAATAAAATCCAGTTGTCATTTCCCTCGTTGGTGGGGCAGGACACCTGAAGGTGGTCCTCCTCAGCTTCGAGGGACATGTATTCTATCTAACAATGTCTCTGATAGAATAAAAGGGAAAGAAAGAAAGAAAGAAAGAAAGAAAGAGAGAGAGAGAGAGAGAGAGAGAGAGAGAGAGAGAGGGAGGGAGGGAGGGAGGGAGGGAGGAGAAAGAAGAAAGGAAGGAAGGAAAAAGGAGGAAAACAATGCTTAAACAAAATGGTTGATCAGGAATGCTTTCTGTGAAAACTCTGGATGAAAAGGGGAAAATGTAATAGGATTTCAATCCAGAATGGAACTGGAGGATATGAAATGGAGAATTTCATGCCTGTGCCCTCAGAGGAATGGAACTTAAGAGACTGATTTCCATTAAATGCCTGGTTTACAGAAGACCAAGCATTATCTCCTGACCCATGAAGACCACCAAGAATCTCTCTCCATCTTCAAGCCAATGAATTTAGTGCCTTGACATCTGGCTGGACTCCCCACTCTTTGTAGTCCCTGCCTGTAAATACAGCCCAACCCAAACCTTAAATGGACTTGCCTGTAGTTCACTACAGCATGTGTTTCCCAAATTACAATCCCTCTGCTATCCCCAAATGACCTCAATTTCAGGTAATTGGAGCTTGTCTCAGTTTACTGTTTTATTTAGGTTACTATCTTGATACCATTAGCTTGAAACACATTTTATTGAAAATATTTACAGTATGTTTGAAAATCAAGGAATAAAAAATATTCAAATAAAATATTTTAACTGACTTGTAGAAATTTCAGCCATTCGTACTAAGTAGTCTCAATCATTCTTCCTTTAGGCAGATGACATAAATGCATCGGGTAAAGATAAAGTTTCAGTGGCAAAATAACAAGGATTTTTGCCAATAGATGAATAAAAGAATAAGAAGTTTATTAAAACTAAATACAGTCAAAGTAGAATTTAAAAAACAAAAATGGCTATTATGCAGTAGCCAGATGATGGAATATAAAGAAGGAGGTTTTTGTTTTTAAATTTATGGAACATCACCCCAGTAATATTTACCATTTGACAAAGCTATTGCCTACCCTTTTAAGCTTTAGTGATTTCAGATCGCTAATGTGAAGTTCAAGTGGCTCTCTAATTGTCTAACCTAGTTAGGAAAAGGTTTACACTGTAGGTCTATATTTGTCAAAATAATTTTTAGCTCATATGCTGTATTCCATCATTTTGTTCTCTTTAGGTAATTAAACGCAATTTTAGATGGCGTTGGAGTTAAATTATGTTAGTAATTATAGTATAATGATAAAACCCCAGGCTATTGATCCAAGAGTATTTGTAGTTTCTTTTATTCAGTGTACTGTTTGAAACATGATTTATTACTGCCTTAGGCCAGCATCGGTAGAATGAAAGATCTGAACTTACGATATCCATTACGATTCTTTGGGGACCAGAATAGCTGTCTTCAATCTTTGTCCTAAGATCATAGTTGAACCCTAGTAAAGAAAATGGATTCTCTTTTCATGCTAATTCAAATATGAGTGTTTTTTTCCAATAAATAATTATAGGTGAAGAAAAGAAGAACAAAGAAATAAGAGAAAATGTTAATGAAGAAAAGGGAGAAAATGAAAACAAGGAAGAGAAAGGAGAAATGAGTGGAGAAGGAAGTTGAGAAAGAGAAGCACAAATAGATGAAGCAGGTGAAGTGGACATAGAAACATCTAAACAAGGAGCGGGAGCCTGAGAAGGGGGAGAGGGAGGGGAAGAGAGGGAAGGGGACAGAGGTGGAGGAGGAAACAAAGGAGAAGGAGAAAGCTACACTTTCTGTGTCTTATGTGGAGAGAAGACTCAATTTAAAAGCATTTTGGGATTTCTTAAGGTTAGCCAAGCCAATTCATTTTCAGCGGGTGATCCAAGCTTTATTCAGGTTCCACAACAGGTGCAGTAACATGAGACTTGAAATTTGAGCTGAGATAATGGAATACTGGGCATGCATTTGATCAGTGTGTGTTAGAACAAATGTGGAATGGTTCTGGAGACATACCGTGTCTCCCAGCCCAGCCTTGCTGATTTAGCAGAAATCGCTTCATGATAGTAGAAAATGATGATGTGGCACCCTGAAGCTATAGTGGCAGCTTCTGATTTTGCACCTGAGCTTTTCTGACTGGAGCACAGTGATGCCCTCTGGAACCAGAAATTAGCTTATTTAGCAGCTCAGACTGGGGCAGCCCTGTGTCTCTGTGTGTGTAATAAGGGACATCTCCTGATTTGACAAACAGCCTCCTGATGAGGGCAGAAGAAGCAGCTCCTTCGGCAGCCTGGTCCTGCAGTATAGGCTTGGGAATGGATTCTGGAATCTCACCCTACAGAGTTTCGTTTTGTTTTGTTTTGTTTTTTGCGGTACGCGGGCCTCTCACTGTTGTGGCCTCTCCCTTTGCGGAGCACAGGCTCCGGACGCGTAGGCTCAGCGGCCATGGTTCACGGGCCCAGCCGCTCCGCGGCATGTGGGATCTTCCCGGACCGGGGCACGAACCCGTGTTCCCTGCCTCGGCAGGCGGACTCTCAACCACTGCGCCACCAGGGAAGCCCCCCTACAGAGTTTTATTCAGCCATCTCAATAATTCTGTAAGCCTTCTGACATGCTCTAATAAATACTTCAATTCTAATTGTCTAGGGTAGAGTCTGTTCTCTTGCATCAGAATATTGACCAATATGAAGCCCCAAAGAAAATATACAGAATACATAAAAGATAATTTTTAAAGGCTATTTTTAAAGTAGATAAAGTGATTAGGTTGAATAATAATCGACCCTGATTGTACGTCTCCCTTTGTGCTTTCTCTCTTTTTCACTCCCAGTTACTTCCTGCTTTCTTCTCTCTGTCCCTTGTTTGTTGCCTCAACATTCAGAGGAAAGTTAAGAGTACATTTGGCTACAATGTCTGCCAAGAAATCGTGTTTTGAAATTGTTGTGTTGTGGTTTGATATAATTTCAAATCCACTTGTTTATGACTTAAGTGAAGTTGTTTTAACCAACCTGTTTATGACAAAGACAAAAAAAAGTTGTTTTTAGAAGTAGAGTTGTCTTGATATAAGAATGAAGAAAGTTGTATCAGGATGTCATCATCTCATCTGTCGCCCTTGATAAGCAATTAGTAGCTCAGATGCTGAGAGGCTTTGCAAGGGGCTGATCAATAAAAAACAAGTGAAGAAGCAACATGGTGAGGGGACATTTAGACTATAAATACTATACTGGGAGTTTGTGAGGAGTATTCGAGAGTGTCTGTCAGGGCAGCTGAGTAAAATGTTGTTAAATGCCAAAATTCTGGGCTAGAATCAGGAGTCGTTATTCAACTTCTCTTTATATCAGTTTTCTCCTCTGTAAAGTGGGAATATATTAACTGAATCACTTTGCTGTACAGCAGAAATTAACATAACATTGTAAATCAACTATACTTCAATAAAATAAATGTAAAAAATAAGACTTGAGGACACTGGGAGGGGGAAGGGTTAGCTGGGACGAAGTGAGAGAGAAGCATGGACATATATACACTACCAAACGTAAAACAGATAGCTAGTGGGAAGCAGCCACATAGCACAGGGAGATCAGCTCGGTGCTTTGTGACCACCTAGAGGGGTGGAATAGGGAGGGTGGGAGGGAGATGAAAGAGGGAGGGGATATGGGGATATGTGTATATGTATAGCTGATTTACTTTGTTATAAAGCAGAAACTCACACACCATTGTAAAGCAATTATACTCCAATAAAGATGTTAAAAAATAAAAAGCTTTGCAAAAAGAAACTGTCATGTTCAGAAGTATTAATTAACAACTTAGATCACGCTGTGTATCTGAGAGTGTCTTTATGATGTTTTAATGGAAAGTCTTATCTTCTAGAGTTAATGGTCAGACCCTGCTGAATAGCAGCTTCAGGATCTAATTATAAATGATGAAGAGTAATCTAAAGGCATGTGGATACAGTATATCAAAGTTGGACCCCTGTTAGAGTCGGAAAGGGACCTTTAGTCTGAGAATAATAGCCTCTGAGTGCACACATCTGGGAAATATGAATATCCAAACCCTCTCAAAACTTCCTGTCTAAGAGTAACATTTTTTGTCTTTTTCCAGAAAATTTTTTTTTAAAAAAACAGGTTTCCTTGTCTGCAGACTGCATAGTGTTTCCACCTTAAGTAGACATACTGCATGATAAAGCTTGTTCCTCTCAAGATCTTCCAAACCAACACACTTCTTTGTGCAAATAACCACCATGAGGATACAGCATCACCCAAACTGGGAGTACTGTCTCTGCTCCAGAACAAGAAAAAGGAAGTATCTTAATTCTCCTGCCATAAATGAGAAAAATAAAGCTTATTAAATATGTGCTAGAAGGAACCTGTATAACATGTTTGGAGAGATGTATGTTTAAAGGAAGTTGAACAAGAGTAGGAGATACATAAGGTTAGATAAGGGAGAATACATTGAGAAGTGGACTTGATCCTGGCTAAAAATTCAGTGTTCTGGAAAGGAAAGACAGAATTTGCCTGATAAACTGCTGTGATATCGCCTTGAACTCTGAACGGAATGATGCCCTATGGTAAATAAGATTGAGACATCAGTGTATCTTCAGTGTTGTGTAGACTGAAAAAAATGCGCAAGGTGAGAGTTGTGAGTTAAGTTTTATCTGGGGCAAAATGAGGACTAGAGCCCAGGAGACAGCTTCTCAGAGAGCTCCGAGGAACTGCTCCAAAGGGGTGGGGGTGAGGTCCGTACACATGTGATTTTGGTGAAGGGGGGACGTGCAGCCAAGCACACATTTTGGCACAAGGTTGCTGCTAGTCATAAGAAGCAGATGTTTCCATTAATAATTTTAGTGTTTTTCTAGATTTGAAGAGATGCAAGACGTTGGGTTCATAAAATCGTGTCTTGAAAATATCTAACTAACTGAAGGCCTGTTCTGCCAGTTTCTCCCAGAGCACAGAGGGCCCCCTTCCTGACCTCCACCCTGAACTCCTTTCAGGGTGTACTGAAGGTCAGCAGATGCAGTGGCTACTGACCTAATCCTTGTAGAGGCAGATGGCAAGTGACAACTTTTAGTTGGCAGTAACATTATAGGAAGGTCTCTAAAGTCTCGGGGAATAGGTGATGTTAGATTGGATTTACAGTGTAAGATCTGAGAAATTTCTACATTTTATATTCCTTGGGAAGGTCCAGAGATCACTCCCTTCAATGAAGGGATAAGGGGTGACCTGGCGAGAAGGCACCAGCATCTTCTGAAGTTTGGTACTGGCTGACTGCATCTAGCTAGAGGTAATAATGGAAGATGTTTCCATGGAACAGAGCTTCCTAATGAAAGAAGCTCTTTTGCCCCTTTCCTGTTGGCCCATTTCTTTTCCCCTCTAAACTTGAAAGAACCTAATTATAGGAATGAGATCACTAGGCAATTTAACTCCTGACTTATGCTCTCCTGAATGTACACCATGCCTTGCCTAACCTGTTGATCCTTTTTCCTAGATTAAAATAAGTAAGAATGAAGAATTAAGTAAAGAATGACTAAACAGAGTGACAGATATAGAAAATAAACTTATGGCTACTGGGGGGTAAGGGGGGAGGAGGGATAAATTGGGATATTGGGATTGACATATACACACTACTATATATAAAATAGATAACTAATAAGGACCTACTGTACAGCACAGGGAACTCTACTCAGTACTCTGTAATGACCTATACGGGAACAGAATCTAAAAAAGAGTAGATATATGTATATGTATAACTGATTCACTTTGCTGTACAGCAGAAACTAACACAACATTGCTAATCAATTATACCTCAATAAAAATTTTTAAAAAGTAAATAAATGAAAACAAGAAGACATAGAACAATGTAGGTACCGTGTAGGTTGTAGGGGTCTCATTTGATGTTGACAAGTGACTGTAGCATCAAGATCAGACTCACTTCAAAAGCGAGACCAGGAGAATCAGAGGCCCTCTTGTGAATGCTGAACCAGTGCTCAAAGCTGTCTCGTGAATGATTGTCTAAGGGAGCTCAGAATTGGGTATTAAATCAGGGGAATGCAAAACTCCCCACCATTTCCCTTTCTTACATGAAGAACTAATTCATTCATGGAGTTTTTTGCTTGCTCGTAGGTCATGTTTTTGTTTAAATTTATTAAATAATTTGTTTTAAAAAAAAAAGAATGAGTAGATCTGTACCCCAATAGACCCCTTAGCAATTCTGCAGGCTGATCGTGTGGGCAAGATAACATCTGAAGAGTCAGCCAGTCTGCACACAATGGAGAATGATGCAGAGCTCAACCTCCTGCTGATGATTCACTGACATTCTTCCCCCTTTTTTTCCCTTAAAAACTGTCATGACTGAGCAGAATCTTCAGAGTTGATCTTAGGACACAAATCCAACTTCTCCTCAGATTGCCATCTTTTCTGATTAAAGAGCCTTTCCCTTCTGCTAAAATTTGTCTCTCCAATTTATGGCTTTTGAGCAGTGAGCAGCTGAATCTGAATTCAATAACACTAATTTCAACATGAATGATAGAATTCTGGAATGGCAGTGCCAGGTTAAGACACTTTTTACCTTCGTATGTAAAATGTTTCTATTTCCTAATGTGCAGCAAAGCTGGGAGGCTCACAGTGTGCCTGGACTCTCAGAGTATCTGCCTAATATGGAGCCGTGGGATTTGGGGAATTACATGGGTGACAAAAGGCAAGGTTTTTGGTGCTTTTGCAAGGTGAGGATTTGGAGATGAATAGGGGATAACTCCCCTCCATTCCCATGTAAAGCGAGACCTTTGGAGAAATACAGGCTCAGAGAAAGCACAGTGAGAGAAAAACGTCTTCATTTCTAGCAAATGGAAACATGTACATACACAAACGTGTCTGTTTTGCCTGAGTTTGGATGGATCTTTTTTTTCTTACGTAAGAATTTGTAAATACAGGCCTGTGCTTATAATGATGTGGGGTTTGAGATTATCTATTAGTAAAGCCTATCAAAACCAAAGCAGGATCATCAATTTACAATGATTCCAGTGGGAGCTATTCCGAGTGCTCAGCAGAGGCAAACACCAGTTTCCACAAAGTGAAAACCCCTTAACCCAGCCTCACAGGACCCACCAACTCAGCCAGTCATCAATTCACATGTAAAACATAAAAACTCACAAAATGAGCCAAGTATGAGACAAGAGAAACAACAGACGGAATTAAAGGCAATCTTCCTTAGGACCAGAGGTGCCCAAAATCCTAAAGACAGATATACCAACGTAACATGTTACATAAACAGATTAAAGGACAAAAGTAAAACTATCTCAATGAGTAAAAACAAAATGCCTCATAATGCCCCCTCTCATTCATAAGAATTTTTCTGTGTGCTTCACCAATACTTCACAGCCAGCACCAATTTTAAGGCTGAAATATTAGAACCATTTCCTTAAATGAAACTAGACAAGTTCTTGATAGTTAATGATCAAAGTTATTTTCAAAAATGGTTGAAAGTTATTCAGTCAGTAGTAAAGGAAAACAATAAAATGATACTGATAATACTGATAATAAAATGTTAAATGATAATAAATGATATAAATGATAATAAAATGTTAAAATACTATTATTCACCCATATAAACATATTTTCTAATTATTATGTCTTTCAATGGCATAAAATCCAGGTTTCATAATTTCTTACCTACAGCAAATATTTCGAAAACCTTGGGATTTTATGTAATTTCTACAACCAACTTTATTTATTGTTTCACCTTCAGCCTAAGTAATTGTCAATAATTATGATCCTGTTATATACTCCTGTGATTTACATAATCGACTCCAGTACCATTCCGCGTGGTTGTGATATCTATATTAGTGCATATAGTGCATATGTGCATTAGTGCATAACTCTCTGGTTTTGGTAGCGCCAAATAATATTTGCACAGAATAATATAAAATAGTCCATTATCACAGTCTTTTGTAGTTTGATTTAGCTTTTCTGGTCAATGCATATTACATTATTTTAATCATTGTTTCTACTGGGAAATCTATAAATAAGTTACTTGATCTGTAACAATTTAGGTTACTTCCATTTTATTTTAATCATTTGTATATGATATCCTTAATATAGAATCACATACACATTTCAGACAGAACCTATTTATTCTCTCCTTTCCAGTGTAACAGTAATAATATATTTTTCTTTGTCATTACAAATAAAATTTGAAATTCTAATACATGGGTCTCTAGGTTCAGTGAAGCTATGTTTAAAGACGCAGAAACAGAAAAATATGTAAATCTCTGATTCGGAAATGGATTTGATCCAAACACTTATTTTTAAGTTTGCTGATTCATGCTCAGAAAGAATTCTCTCTTTGAGCCAGTGCTTGAAATGAAGCTAGCCCATAAAATCCATATACTGTGTAATGGTGCCTGCATACTACACCTCTTTCGTGGACTTACAGAAAAATACAAAAAACAACTAGTTTAATAAGACAGAAATGTTTACATTAATTAGTAAGCATTTTGAATTTTACTCTGAATATTGTTTTCGTGAAAGACAGCAGCTTCAGAAGAGATATTTAGATGGAAGTTAATTGAAAATTGTCATGAAAATGCTTAGACCATTCATAACTTTTAGAGATTGATGATTCTGATTGTCATGCCTAATTTTATTTAATAGTTTTCATTTAGTTGAAAAATGTTTCGGTGTTTAGGATGTATTTATGATTTAGATGTTTTCTGGGTTACTTGCCAAATAAAGTTATAATTAAAACAATGTGTTTTCCTTAAGCAACTGGGGAAATAAGAAAAGTTTGGATGATGAATAAAAAGAATAAATAAAATTATTGTACACATAAGAAAAAGAAATAAAGTGAAGTTAAATTAGCTAACTCAGGTATATAAAAGTAGAGGAGAAACGTTTTTCCCCATTATTTATAACTTTCCTTTCATTCTGCTTTATGTATGGGCAATAACAATTTTTTAAAAATGGGATATTGAAAAAATAAGTTATCAGCCTCCCTCCCCTGCTTCAGGTCCCCTCTCCAGAGATAACCATTTTTTAACTTTTCCATTTTTAGTTATTTGATGATTAATTACAGAACTTTGACTCAGATACCTCCTTTTATCTTATTTTTCTTAATTTAAAAATCCTTTAGAGATAATGCATTAATGTATCACTTGGAGAGCAGGGTGAGGGCTGGCCACCGCCTGCCTGGAAGAAACTGCCCTCTCACTGCCTGCAAAGCACGGGCCACGGTGTCCACCTGACAGAACCGAAGCAACATCACCTCTTCCCTGCTGCGGAGCATGCCTTGTCGAGGCTGCGGGCCAGCTTCCCACGGCAGCGCCTGCTGGAGGGATGTCCAGCAACAGGGCTGAGCCTGCGGTCAGAGCTCCGAGCGGGACCTGGCGCCCCTTCGCACGTACAGAGGATGCTTGAGGATGGCCGTGGGACGAGTGTGCCCTGGCACACCCAGAAGGTGCTGGACAAACGCAAGTTCTCCTGCTGCGCCAGGGCGGCCACGGGGTCCCTCCCCCTTTGCGTTCTGCCCTGACGCCTGAAAGACTCCCTGTGACCTGGGGGCGCCGACCTGGAAGGAAGGAGACTGCTTCGGACTTCCAGACGGCAGAGGGTGCCGGGGAGCAAGACCAGGGGGGAGGTGGGTGCCGCCTAGGATGTTAAGGGGCACCCATTCTGCAGCCCATGGGACTCCCTAGGCCAAAGATCCAGCTGCCTCGGAAAGGCGACTTTCCCCAGGAAGCAAAGCATCTCCTGGCCTTTGACAGCACCCACCTCCAGCCACATGCCCCCTTGCAGCCCTGGAAAGGCCAGAGCTGTGACCTGCACCCGGGAAAGACCAAAGGGAACTGGGCACCAGAACGTGTGGGTGACTTTGGTGTGGGGGGTGTGACCTTCGGGTATGAAGGGAAGATATGGCCTGTCAGGCTCATGGGGGCAGCCGCCTGGCCCCCTCAGCCTTGGTGGCAGCCTTGCCCCTAAGGCACTGGCCAGAGACAGCCTGCAGGTTGAAATGAAGGAGGTAGCCCCACCCTTTCAAATGGAGGAGCCTTAGCCTTTAGCCCTGTTAAACTCCGAGTGGCCTTGGGGTCCTTCTTCTCTTTTCTTTAAGAATAAGGCAAATTTGTTGCCGACTGGTTCTACCGTGCCATCCTACAGAAGTCCACCAGCGTTTCTCCACTTATCTGGTCTCTGTGTCCTTTAGTCCAAGTGTAGTGTTTCCATGCATATTACCCCGTAATCTCTTTATTTAGTTCTAGTCCTTAGGCTTTCTCTCCAGAATGGTTAGGAGACATTTGGTTCGTTCAAACTATCTGTAAGACATTTGGTCCACACCAAAATGTCCTTGATACTTGGTCCTGACAAAAACCGCTTGGCATGGACCAAATAGGTCCATGGACATTTTGGAAAGGACCAGAAGTCTTACAAGGCTCCAGAGCACACTCACATTGTTTACGGTATAAATAGGCTGAGAATTTTGTAAATCTTCAAGTTCTAGTTCCTTCTGACTTAACATTTTCTCCAATTCATCTCTTTCCTCTCACATTTTACTAAAAGCAGTGAGGGGAAGGCAGGCCACGTTTTAGCACTTAGCTGAGAAATCTCAGCTAAATATCCAGCTTCACTGTGTAAGTTCTGCCTCCAAACACAAAAACTCAGTTCAGCCAGGTTCCCGGCCACCTTGTATCAAGAATGGCCCTTTTCTCCCGTTTCCAATAACCTGTTCCTCGTTTCTGTCCCAGAACTCATCATGTACTTCTACCAACATTCAGAATTATCTGTGTACCATCAAAGAAGACAGAGGATTTATCTACAGCTCTCCTCTTTTCTTTCTGATACTCCCCAGACTCACTTTTTTTTTTTTTTTGCGGTATGCGGGCCTCTCACTGTCGTGGCCTCTCCCGCCGCGGAGCACAGGCTCCGGACGCGCAGGCTCAGCGGCCATGGCCCACGGGCCCAGCCGCTCCGCGGCACGTGGGATCCTCCCGGACCGGGGCACGAACCAGCAACCCCTGCATCAACAGGCGGACTCTCAACCACTGCGCCACCAGGGAAGCCCTCAGACTCACCTTTAATGTTCATATTTCTACCAACAGTCCCTTCACAGCAATCCAGGCATTTTCTCACATGTACCTCAAAACTCTTCTAGCATCTCTCCATCACCCACTTCCAAAGCTGCTTCCATATTTTTAGGTATTTGTTACGGCAGAACCCCACTGCTCTGTATCAAAGTCTGTCTTCCTCTGCTCAGGCTGCTCTAACAAACATCACAGACTGGGTGGCTTAAACACAGACATTTATTTCATTCTGGAGGCTGGAAGTCTGAGGTTAAGGTGCCAGCAAGGCTCCTTTTTCTTCAGACCTCTCTATTTGGCTTGTAGATGACTCTCACTGTGTCCTCATATGGTCTTCCTTCTGTCAAAAATTATTCTTTTGTTGAGGTATAGTTGATGAATAATATTATATTAGTCTTAGGTGTATAACATAGTGAGGGGGGGAAGCTGGGGCAAAGTGAGAGTAGCATCGACATATATACACTACCGAATGTAAAACAGCTAGCTAGTGGGAAGCAGCCGCATAGCACAGGGAGATCAGCTCGGTGCTTTGTGACCACCTAGAGGGGTGGGATAGGGAGGGAGGGAGGGAGATGCAAGAGGGAGAGCATATGGGGATATATGTATACGTATAGCTGATTCACTTTGTTGTACAATAGAAACTAACACAGTATTGTGAAGCAGTTATACTCCAATGAAGATCTATTAAAAAAAAAATCTATCCCAGATTTCAGAAATTCAACATAAGTCCCCTTTTGCACCATTTTGCCCTAAAAGAAAGAATTTTAGAGGAATGCAAAAAAAAAAAAAAAAAATCCTGCCGTATGCGACAACATGGATAAGCCAGACACAGACAAATGCAATACAGCTCCACTTTTAGGAGGTATCCAAAGCAGTCAAACACATAGACACACAGAGTGGAATGGTGCTCACCTGACACCTAGGGAGTTACTGTTCAACATGTATGAAGTTTCGGTTATAAGGTGAGTGAATTTTATTTTATTTTTTAATTTATTTTATTTTTTTAAGTGAATATGAATTTTTAAACATTCAAGAAAGTGTTTAATAACTTATGTATTTTTTTACATCTTTATTGGAGTATAATTGCTTTACAATGGTGTGTTAGTTTCTGCTTTATAACAAAGTGAATCAGTTATACATATACATATGTTCCCATATCTCCTCCCTCTTGCGTCTCCCTCCCTCCCACCCTCCCTATCCCACCCCTCTAGGTGGTCACAAAGCACCGAGCTGATCTCCCTGTGCTATGCGGCTGCTTCCCACTAGCTATCTATTTTACGTTTGGTAGTGTATATATATCCATGCCACTCTCTCACTTTGACACAGCTTACCCTTCCCCCTCCCCATATCCTCAAGTCCATACTCTAGTAGGTCTGTGTCTTTATTCCCATCTTACTCCTAGGTTCTTCATGACATTTTTTTTTCTTATATTCCATATATGTATATATATATATATATATATCTTAGCATACGGTATTTGTCTTTCTCTTTCTGACTTACTTCACTCTGTATGACAGTCTCTAGGTCCATCCACCTCACTACAAATAACTCAATTTCGTTTCCTTTTATGGCTGAGCAATATTTCATTGTATATATGTGCCACATCTTCTTTATCCATTCATGTGATGATGGACACTTAGGTTGTTTCCATCTCCTGGCTACTGTAAATAGAGCTGCAATGAACATTTTGGTACATGACTCTTTTTGAATTATGGTTTTCTCAGGGTATATGCCCAGTAGTGGGATTCCTGGGTCATATGGTAGTTCTATTTGTAGTTGTTTAAGGAAACTCTATACTGTTCTCCATAGTGGCTGTACCAATTCACATTCCCACCAGCAGTGCAAGAGTGTTCCCTTTTCTCTACACCCTCTCCAGCATTTATTGTTTCTAGATATTTTGATGATGGCCATTCTGACTGGTGTGAGATGATATGTCATTGTAGTTTTGATTTGCATTTCTCTAATGATTAATGATGTTGAGCATTCTTTCATGTGTTTGTTGGCAATCTGTATATCTTCTTTGGAGAAATGTCTATTTAGGTCTTCTGCCCATTTTTGGATTGGGTTGTTTGTGTTTTTGAGCTGCATGGGCTGCTTATAAATTTTGGAGATTAATCCTTTGTCAGTTGCTTCATTTGCAAATATTTTCTCCCATTCTGAGGGTTGTCTCTTGGTCTTGTTTATGGTTTCCTTTGCTGTGCAAAAGCTTTGAAGTTTCATTAGGTTTTGTTTACTCTTGTTTTTATTTCCATTTCTCTAGGAGGTGGGTCAAAAAGGATCTTGCTGTGATTTATGTCATAGAGTGTTCTGCCTGTTTTCCTCTAAGAGTTTGATAGTTTCTGGCCTTACATTTAGGTCTTTAATCCATTTTGAGCTTATTTTTGTGTATGGTGTTAGGGAGTATTCTAATCTCATACTTTTACATGTACCTGTCCAGTTTTCCCAGCACCACTTATTGAAGAGGCTGTCCTTTCTCCACTGTACATTCTTGCCTCCTTTATCAAAGATAAGGTGACCATATGTGCGTGGGTTTATCTTTGGTCTTTCTATCCTGTTCCATTGATCTATCTTTCTGTTTTTGTGCCAGTACCATACTGTCTTGATAACTGTAGCTTTGTAGTATAGTCTGAAGTCAGGGAGCCTGATTCCTCCAGCTCTGTTTTTCGTTCTCAAGATTGCTTTGGCTATTTGGGGTCTTTTGTGTTTCTATACAAATTGTGAAATTTTTTGTTCTAGTTCTGTGAAAAATGCCAGTGGTAGTTTGATAGGGATTGCATGGAATTTGTAGATTGCTTTGGGTAGTAGAGTCATTTTTACAATGTGATTCTTCCAATCCAAGAACATGGTATATCTCTCCATCTATTTGTATCATCTTTAATTTCTTTCATCAGTGTCTTATAATTTTCTGCATACAGGTCTTTTGTCTCCTTAGGTAGGTTTATTCCTAGATATTTTATTCTTTTTGTTGCAATGGTAAATGGGAGTGTTTTCTTGATTTCACTTTCAGGTTTTTCATCATTATTGTATAGGAATGCAAGAGATTTTTGTGCATTAATTTTGTATCCTGCTACTTTACCATATTCATTGATTAGCTCTAGTAGTTTTCTGGTAGCATCTTTAGGATTCTGTATGTATAGTATCATGTCAGTTGCAAACAGTGACAGCTTTACTTCTTCTTTTCCAATTTGGATTCCTTTTATTTCATTTCCTTCTCTGATTGCTGTGGCTAAAACTTCCAAAACTATGTTGAGTAAGAGTGGTGAGAGTGGGCAACCTTGTCTTGTTCCTGATCTTAGTGCAAATGCTTTCAGTTTTCCACCATTGAGGATGATATTGGCTGTGGGTTTGTCATATATGGCCTTTATTATGTTGAGGAAAGTTCCCTCTATGCCTACTTTCTTCAGGGTTTTTATCATTAATGGGTGTTGAATTTTGTCGAAAGATTCTTCTGCACCTATTGAGATGATCATATGGTTTTTCTCCTTCAATTTGTTAATATGGTGTATCACGCTGATTGATTTGCATATATTGAAGAATCCTTGCATTCCTGGAATGAACCCCACTTAATCATGGTGTATGATCCTTTTAATGTGCTGTTGGATTCTGTTTGCTAGTATTTTGTTGAGGATTTTTGCATCTATGTTCATCAGTGATATTGGCCTGTAGTTTTCTTTCTTTGTGACATCCTTGTCTGGTTTTGGTATCAGGGTGATGGTGGCCTCGTAGAATGAGTTTGGGAGTGTTCCTCCCTCTGCTATATTTTGGAAGAGTTTGAGAAGGATAGGTGTTAGCTCTTTTCTAAATGTTTGATAGAATTCGCCTGTGAAGCCATCTGGTCCTTGGCTTTTGCTTGTTGGAAGCTTTTTAATCACAGTTTCAATTTCAGTGCTTGTGATTGGTCTGTTCATATTTTCTATTTCTTCCTGATTCAGTCGTGGCAGGTTGTGCATTTCTAAGAATTTGTCCATTTCTTCCATGTTGTCCATTTTATTGGCATAGAGTTGCTTGTAGTAATCTCTCATGATCTTTTGTATTTCTGCAGTGTCAGTTGTTACTTCTCCTTTTTCATTTCTAATTCTATCGATTTGAGTCTTCTCCCTTTTTTTCTTGATGAGTCTGGCTAATGGTTTATCAATTTTGTTTATCTTCTCAGAGAACCAGCTTTTAGTTTTATTGATCTTTGCTATCATTTCCTTCATTTCTTTTTCATTTATTTCTGATCTGATCTTTATGATTTCTTTCCTTCTGCTAAGTTTGGACCTGGTTTGCTAAGTTTGGACGTGGACCTGGGTGCTGGTTGTGTAGGCTTCCTGGTGGAAGGGACTAGTGCCTGTGTTCTGGAGGATGAGGCTGGATCTTGTCTTTCTGGTGGGCAGGTCCACGTCTGGTTGTGTGTTTTGGGGTGTCTGTGGACTTATTATGATTTTAGGCAGCCTCTCTGCTAATGGGTGGGGTTGTGTTCCTGTCTTGCTAGTTGTTTGGTATAGGGTGTCCGGCACTGTAGCTTGCTGGTCGTTGAGTGAAGCTGGGTGCTGGTGTTGAGATGGAGATCTCTGGGAGATTTTCGCCATTTGATATTATGTGGAGCTGGGAGGTCTCTTATGGACCAGTGTCCTGAAGTTGGCTCTCGCACCTCAGAGGCACAGCACTGACTCCTGGCTGCTGCACCAAGAGCCTTTTATCCACACGGCTCAGAATAAAAGGGAGAAAAAGTAGAAAGAAAGAAAGAAAGAGAGAAAGAAAGAAAGAGAAAGAAAGAAAGAAAGAAAGAAAGGATAAAATAAAATAAAGTAAGATAAAATAAAATAAAGTTATTAGAATAAAAAATAATTATTAAGAAAAAGCTTTTTTAAAAAGAAAAAGGACAGATAAAACCCTAGGACAAATGGTGAACGCAAAGCTATACAGACAAAATCTCACACAGAAGCATACACATACACACTTACAAAAGGAGGAAAAGGGGAAAAAATAGTAAATCTTGCTCTCAAAGTCCACCTGCTCAATTTGGGATGATTCGTTGCCTATTCAGGTATTCCACAGATGCAGGTACATCAAGTTGATTGTGGAGCTTTAATCCGCTGCTCCTGAGGCTGCTGGGAGAGATTTCCCTTTCTCTTTGTTCGCACAGGTCCCGGGACTCAGCTTCGGATTTGGCCCCGCCTCTGCCTGCAGGTCACAGGAGGGCGTCTGTTCTTTGCTCAGACAGGACGGGGTTAATGGAGCCGCTGATTGGGGTTCTGGCTCACTCAGGCCGGTGGGGAGGGAGGGGCACGGAGTGCGGGGCGGGCCTGCGGCGGCAGAGGCCGGCATGACGTTGCACGAGCGTGAGGCGGCGGCCGGCGTGACGTTGCAGCAGCGTGAGGCGCCGGCCGGCGTGATATTGCACCAGCCTGAGGCGCGCCGTGCGTTCTCCCGGGGAAGTTGTTCCTGGGTCCCGGGACCCTGGCAGTCGTGGGCTGCACAGGCTCCCCGGAAGGGGGGTGTGGAGAGTGACCTGTGCTCGCACACAGGCTTCTTGGTGCCGGCAGCAGCAGCCTTAGCGTCTCCCGCCCGTCTCTGGGGTCCACGCTGTTAGCCGCGGCTCGCGCCCGTCTCTGGAGCTCCTTTAAGCAGCGCTCTGAATCCCTTCCAGGTACGTGGGGACTTTCTTGCCTTTGGGGAGGTCTGAGGTCTTCTGCCAGCGTTCAGTAGGTGTTCTGTAGGAGTTGTTCCACGTGTAGATGTATTTTTGATGTATCTGTGGGGAGGAGGGTGATCTCCGCGTCTTACTCTTCCGCCATCTTCCCCCGCGCTCCCGAAGGTGAGTGAATTTTAGAGCTCTGGTGTACACCATTGTACCTGTAGTTAACAGTACTGTATTGTGCACCTAAAACTTTGTCAAGAGGGTAGATGTCATGCTAAGTGTTCTTACTACAACAACAGTGATAAAAAATGGTAGTTAAACAATGGGGGAAAAGGAGAGCTGGCCTCTTGTTTCATCTCTGAGAAGCAGGGGAAAGTTCTCTAATGAGGAAGGCATTTGGGGAAATGGGTGGCTTAGGGGCATCTCGGGCAGTATTGTCACTCAGCAAAATGTCCACAGCTATTAAAAAATGTGTTTTGTTTAAAACATTACACATTTTTTATATGACAAGAAAATTTTTTTAAAAAGAAAGAAAAGCTCTCAGAAGACCATTTCTGTAGTTTGCAAATTGTCTTTGTGTCCTTGCCCATTTATCCCTATGATGCATTCATCCTTTTAGAATTGGTTGCAGGAATTCTTTTCATATTAAAAGGTACTTGTCTGTCAAAAAAAAAAAAGAAAAGAAAATGTGAAAATTCATCTTCCTTAAAAGTAAACTATGCATGACCAACAAAATGAAAAACTAAATTAAAATAGAAGTACCTGTGTGAAATGATATACTTACATTAAATTCAACAAAGAATTGGTATTCAGAATATAGGAAAGATCTTTTAAAACGGTAAAAATACCCACAAACCGACAGAAAAAGTCAGGTTTTATGACTAAAATATTTGTGTACGTTGACATATGCATAAAACTGCCCATCTAACTTGATATTCTAAGACATGAAACTAAAAGCAACACTGATTTAATTTTCACACCATAATGATGGCGCACACACACAAAGTCTAACAGTACCAAGCATTGGACAGGATGCAGAAGAGTAGACCCTCTTGCATTGCTACCCTGGTGACAGGATTAACTGGTAAAAGCAATCTGGAAAGTGATTCTGAAATATTTATAAAGTTGGAAAATGAACCAATTTTACCAGCCATCAATTCTGCTTCTAGTGAGAGCAAAATTACATTGGCATCAGGAGTTGAAATATGATGCTATCCATTCCAATATTCTATGTGTTATCTGCTAATCATTATTTTTCTGGTTTCTTCTCATTTTTGAGACTTGACATTTGTGGTTGATATCTCCAGTCGTTTTCTTACATGACCACCCATTAAACATTGCTGTTTAGTATTATTTCATTTTCCCCACATTAATAAATCATTTCTAGCAAACTGTACTGAGCCTTTAAAAATATCTTTATGTACCACCAAATACAAAAGCTCTGCATTCATAATTCAATTTTGATTCAGTATTGCATTTATTCTCAAATTATAACTATAGATGACAGGTACTATATCCACCCCACTGGGTTTCACAGAGACATACCACAGATTTCAAAAATCTATTAGCACAGCTTTACTAAACAAATCTGATATGGTTCACTTAGGCTTACTCAAAGCTTGTTGCAAGGCTCTGCTTGTTATAAATCATACCAGGAAACTTCACAGTTATCATTGGCTCCTGATAAAAATTGACACCAGTTAGAGAAATTACACATCTTTAACAACCTGGAACTAAAACAAATAATTTCAAAGCTAACCCATTCTGGAAGCAAATATATATTTTCTTTCACATCTACTTTGTCAGCTCAAGAGAAAACGTTTGTAGCTCACATTATCCTGCAGAACTAGCCTGAATCTTGTCTCCAAGTCCATTTGCACTTTTAGATTTAAACCAACTGCAATAAATGCATGTTGATTTAAGTAGGAATGAATATTTTTATTTACAGCTTTACCTAAAATCTCTTCAAGACAGTTTTGAAAGTGAGAGATATGTATGTGACCATTATTTCTTAAATTATCATATTCTGATCATATTTATACCTCAAAAGTGGTTAGGGCTTCCCTGGAGGCGGAGTGGTTGAGAGTCCGCCTGCCGATGCAGGGGACGCAGGTTTGTGCCCCGGTCCGGGAGTATCCCACATGCCGCAAAGCGGCTGGGCCCGTGAGCCATGGCCGCTGAGCCTGCGCGTCCGGAGCCCGTGCTCCGCCACGGGAGAGGCCACAACAGTGAGAGGCCCGCGTACCGCAAAAAAAAAAAAAAAAAGGGGATTAAGTTTATTGACTATTTACCTTGTCGGCTTGCACCAAAAATCTTTTCTGTTTTGACATTGGGGAACATTTTAGGTAACATTGAACTGTCCATTGATGATACTTGGCAAGTTTCAGCTATAAAACGATCTGGATCGCATGTGTAAGATCCTTGATTATCTTTCCAACTGTTGCTACAATCATTACTTCCCTCAGGTTTTCTATTTCTTCCTGGTCCGATTTTGATAATTTATTATTTCTGAGAAAATTTCTCATTTCATTTATGATGCTTTTAGAAGTACATTGACATAAATTGAATGGAATTGTATAAATTTTATAATTTCATTCTGGCTATAATCTTGTTGATCTAGCTATTTATAATACTTTATTTTGATTATGAAATTGTTAATGCATCATAAAACACTTTTTAATATTGAAAACCTTGTATATTTTAACATGTTCCTTAGGACTTTAGGATAAATATTTAACACTCTTTACAATGTGAGGAAATATTCCACTTTACCAACAAATAAAAAAAGAAAACTAATGACCCAGAGATTATCATACTAAGTGAAGTGGATTAGATAGAGAAAGACAAATATCATATGATATCACCTATATGTGGAATCTAAAAAATGATACAAATGAACTTATTTACAAAACAGAAATAGACTCACAGACATAGAAAACAAACTTATGATTATGAAAGGGGAGGGGAGGGATAAATTAGGAGTTTGGGATTAACACATAAACACTACTATATATAAAATAGATAAGCAACAAGGACCTACTGTATAGCACAGGGAACTCTACTCAATATCTTGTAATAACCTATAATGGAAAAAAGAACTAATGAAAATCGTTCAATTTCAATATGCCCGATTTCTACCATTTGTTGAATTTCTTGTTCTATCCATGGTAGTGGCTGTTTTCAGTCATTTGGTGCTTCTTACCCATTGTCTCACTTGATTTTGCCCCTCAGACCTCTGACATAAATTTGGGGGTACTGGGTGGAAAGGTAGTGCATTCTAGTTGATGTGTATTCTGGATTTTTTTTAATGGAAAATAAGATTGGGGGTTGCAGGTACTGGGGGGGGTGCTTCACTATCTGTTAACAGATGGGGATGCTACACACACCCCCCATGTATGGCAGGCTACAGGAGACATTGTCCATTCTCCCCAACAAATCACACAGCTACCCACGGTGTGTGGTGCACACGTGTAACACTGCTGTCAGGATAGAGGTAGATGGGGAGAGAATATGCAGGGTTTGAGTCTCCAGGAATCATACTGCATATACTTTAATACTCCTGATCTCGAGAACTTTTCTCTCTCTTATGTCCACACCTTCTTATGAAAAGGACTGCTGGTGCCTCTGGCACACACTGCTAGTGATCAATCTAATATCCATTCTTGCTTTCTTCATTACTACTGGAAACTATAAAAACGTCAATGTAGTTTGGACAGGCCATGTGTAAATCTAAACAGAGAAAATGAAAACCATATTTCACAGACTTTCTTTTGAGAGAGATTGCTGTCGGACAAACTTTTGGCCAAAGAGCTGGACAGAAAAGGGAAAGGCTGCTTAAAATGCCAGCTGGGGGCTTCCCTGGTGGCGCAGTGGTTGAGAGTCCGCCTGCCGATGCAGGGGACGCGGGTTCGCGCCCCGGTCCGGGAAGATCCCACATGCCGCGGAGCGGCTGGGCCCGTGAGCCATGGCCGCTGAGCCTGCGCGTCCGGAGCCTGTGCTCCGCAACGGGAGAGGCCACAACGGTGAGAGGCCCGCGTACCGCAAAAAAAAAAAAAAAAAGAAAAAAATATGTCAGCTGGTACAGGCTTATCCCCTTTTTCATTTGCAGATGGTCCCCAACTTTAAAATAGTTTGGCTTAGCAACTGTTTTGACTTTAGGCTGATGTGAAAGAGATACACATTCAGTGACAACTGTACTTCTGATTTTGAATTTTGATCTTTTCCCTGGCTAGCAATAAGTGGTAGGAAACTCTCTCCTGATGCCGGGAGGTGACAGTGAGCCCCAGCTCCCAGGCAGCCACACCATCACAGGGTAAACAATGGATACACTTACAACCATTCTGTGCCTAGACAACCACTCTGATTTTCACTGTCAGTACTGTATTGAATCAGTTACATACGATATTCCACACTTTATTATAAAATACATTCTGTGTTAGATGATAGTGCCTAGCTGTAGGAAAAGGTAAGTGTTCTGAGCTCATGTAAGTTCAGCTAGGATAAGCTATGATATTCAGGAAGCTGGATGTATTAAGTGTATTTTTAACTTACGATATTTTCAACTTACAGTGGGTTTCTCAGGATGTAATCCCATTGTGGACTGTGGAAGGTCTGTACTTTCCTTTTTTGAACTCCTGTGACATGCTCTTGAATCCTGGAGATAGAGGTACATTCCTGAGCTTATGAGGAAAAGACACAACAGCAGTAACAGTTGAACAAAAAACTTAAGAAACCTCCCACAATAATGACACCCTGGGACCCTACCTGAAATCCTTAACTTGGAAAAAAAGAAAATAAAACCCTCATCTATTTAAGCTGTTATTGGTTCAGTTTTCCAGGAGTCGTATCAAACTGACTGAACTACAAATTTTATAGTTCCATACACAATTATTTAAAAGTGGTTTTATTAAGGTTTAATTGATGTAAATTAAACTGCACATAGTTAAAATGTGCATTTCGATGTTTAGTACATATTAAACCATCACTACAGCCGAGATAATGCATCTGTCACCCCCAAAAGTTTGCTCACATTTGTATTTCCACCTACTGCTTCACGGTCTCCATCCCAATGACGGCTGTTCTTCTTTATGTCACTATATTTTAGTGTAGATGGGCCCATAAATGCTTTCCAAAGGCATTGTACAATGTTACATTCTCATATGCGTATATCGGAGGTTGAATTACCTCACATCTTAGTTGGTGTGGTGAGCCCTTTAAACTTTAGACTTTCAGTTGAAATATTTTGCACATTTTTAATTGGATTGTTTGTTTTCTCATTACTGAATATTAAAAGTCCTTTGTATATTCTAGATAAAAATCCTTTATCAAGTGTCCAATTTGCAAAGTTTTCTTCTACTCTGTTGCATAGCTTTATCATTTTAACAATGTTTTTTCAAAAAGTAGCAGATTTTAGTTTAGATAAATTCCAAATTACCATTTTTTTCTTTTATTAGTCATGTATTTGGTGCTATATTAACACATCCTTTCCTTAAATCATGCTCACAAAGATTTTCTTCTATGTTTTCTTCTAGAAGTTTTAAAGTTTTGGGTTTACATTTAGGTCTAGGATCCATTTTGATTTAAATTTTCTATGAGGTATAAGGTATGGATCAAAGTTCATTCTTCAGTATATGGAAATCTAACTTTCCCTGAACTATTTATTGATAAGAAATTTTCCGTCGAAATTTCTTCGTCCATTGTCAAAGATCAGTTGACAATAGTTGTGTGAATCTATTTCTGTACTCTCTATACTATCCAGTTGATCTACTAAGATTTTTCACTGGGATTGCCTGAACCTATAAATCCATTTGAGAAGAATCCCTCACATATCTCTGCACTGTGAACTTTAGTTCCTGCAGCCATTTGGACTTTCAGCTTCAATCTTCTTAATTTAGAGCAGTTACAAGAGTCTGGATTTCTCCTTCCTGTCCCATGAGCAATTCTATGGTTTATCTTCTGTTTTATTCTCTCAGTGAATATTATCCTTTATTTTCTAATGTCCATTATCTCGACATTTGTTTTATGTATATTGTCTATTTTGTTATTGTTTCAAGTGGGAAGATAAATTCGGTCCCTGATAGTCTATATTAATTATGCATACTCTTCTCTCAAGCCCTTATCACTTTGATTTTACTATTCAATAATATGCAATTTATTTTCTTTATTCCCGATATCCCTCAAAATTTCTTGTCCACTAAGAATTTCATTTCCAGCTTTCCACAAAAGCCTTAGGTATTCAAAAATATGTTTTTTCTATCAATACTACACATTTAGGTAGGCAGGGGGAAGCTGAGTTATATGCTCAGCCCATCATCTAGAAATAGGTTTTTATGCAAGATAAGTAATTCAAGGCCAGAAAACAAATCTAGCTTTTTAAGTTTTCAAAGCCCAAACATTAAAATGAGAAGTATATTTTATATCATTCTGCTTTTGTGATTTTATTATGATTTATTATTATTATTTGATTTAAAAATCCCAGCAAAGTGAATAACTTTTTACTGTATATTGCAAAACCAAATGTTGGCAAAAGAGAATATTTTTTAGTTCCATATTTGCTCCTAATTACCTCTGTGATATTGGGTGATTGCCTTACCCTCTTGGTTTCTTTCTGTCTATGGGGATGAAATGGTTACTGAATTTCTATTCAGTACTGCTGGTGATTTTCTAGCAGGCAGTGATTGACAATCATCCTATGGGCGAGTTCTACCTGGCTTTCTGTGATTCAACTCTAAGACATTTTCCTTCATAGAGCTATAGATTTGGTGTTTTAAATGAGAACTCGGACACATTCAAAGTTTCTTCACACCAGGTTTATGTTTTTGTTCACTTTTTTTCAGCTTATCTGATCCATTACTTTTCCCTTTCAAGCTCTTACTGTCTTCAAAGGACTTGTTATTTAATTTTGCCCAAGAAGAATTGAACTCAAGATATTACTTCTCCAAGGAGACATTTGAGGTCTTATTTCTCACTGAGGCATATCAAAGATTGATCTCTGTTAGAGGGATTTCACGTATCGGTTGGAGAAAAGTTAGTTTGGAATTAGGGTATCTTCGCAGAAGTCAATGAAATCATGCTGTATGGATAAGTGTTTACTTACATGCAATACGACTCTTTCCCACTGGGAGTGCAGAAATCGGGGTTGACATAGTGTTGTACTATTCTGTGCTCTTAGTTTCATGAATATTAAGTTAATTTTGAACTAAATAAGTCAATAGGTAATTTAAAAATCTAGAGAGGTATAGATGATATCAAAATACTTCAGGAAAGAGAAAAACATTAACAAAACAGGAAAACAATAATAAGTTAATAAATAGGGAGGGTGAACAAAATGGAATGAGCAGGAGGTAATCTATAAGAAGAAATTAAGTTAAGCTTTGTTTAAGGTGCTTGGTGATTGTCATACACATCTTCACAATAAGAAAAAGTTGGAGAAACCAAAAAACAGTGACTTTTCTCGGACTCAGGGAAAGCAATTTGCAGTGAAGACCTTCCAGATGAAAATAGGAAGAAACTGGCACATCCTGGGAGAAATACCTTGAGCTCCTCACCTGGAATTGAAGCTACTGGAGCCCTAAGGAGGTGGGAACACTAAACTGGTAACTTTGATGGTTGTCGGAGGTTGTATATAGATTACCATGAGGGTGAGAAACTTCTGGGGGGACTTTGTCTTCAAGGGACCCCACACTTCTGTTTATTTATCTCTAGGAACCTCACCAGGTTCTCATGGTAAAGAGCTAAGGAAGATCCCTTGTTGGCTCTGACAGGTAGAAAGGAAGGTAATCGTTGTGAAATCTACCAAAAATGTTCTCTATCGAAAAGGCCTGAATTCAAGTGAAAGGATTTTGCCAAAGTTTTACAACAGCTGGGGAAAGGGAATTCCTTCCAGCCAAGCCCTTTTAGCCTTCCTGTTACAACTAAAAGGGAAAAAGTAGTCAACAGGGGTCAGGGCTTCAAGGGAATGGACCTTGATCACTGTGCCCAGGGAAAAGAGTAGAGGTCAGTGGAAAACACAGAGCAACATAGTAACACTGAAGAAATACTTATGAAAGTCATAGCCTTGATTCACAGGGCCGCGTAAGCACTGTGATTTAATTCAGATTACAGAATAATCTCCTTTCACATCCCTGTCACCACACTAACAGGCTATCAGTATAACACTGCATTACAGCTGGAAAGGCTGTACAACAGAGACCCCTTCTGAGGAGGAGTGCTTCTAGAAGACAAAGCTAAGATACATGACAAAATAAGGACACCAGAGGAAACCACAGCACAAAGCAACACAGCCTAACACCTGGCCAGGTTTTCAGAAAATCTTGCACTAAAAGGCCTATTTAACTCAGTTCCTGTTACCAGTGTCAAAGAAAACCAGAGCTGCATAATAGTTAAAATGATAAAAAAACAGATTACATTTAGGACCAACATGATAGAGGGAATGAGACTTCAGAATACAAAAAAACTCAGCTTTGAATACAACAAGGAAAAGTAGAAATTTATAGCCAGGAAGCTGGTTGGTGGATGGAAAGTTACTAAGAGGAAATATCAAGTATATGGCTAAACCTAACAGGGTCCTTGTTGAAGGCAGTCCAGGGTAATCAGATACCACCAGAGGGATGGTAGGGATGATGAAGAATTTGGTCAGATATTGGGGGTGGGGGATTCTGGCTAAACTTGACAGGATTCTTGTTAAAACTGGGCAACGGAAGTCCAAAATATAGACCTAGTTGGGAAGAGTATTCAGAGAAGCCTGACTAAAGTTTGGTTAAGGAAAGACCCATGATCACTAGATACATATGCCCTGTTTTCAACACAAAATTAGAAGACAAGCTAGAACACAAGAATATGAAGAGAACATGAGAACCAGACTCAGATACGGCAGATTTTGGCAGACCAGGAAATTAAAATGACTAAGATCAATACACTAAATAATGGAAAACAGAACATGCAAGAACAAATGCATAATGTAAGCATAAAGATAGAAACTCTAAGACAGGATCAAAGGGAAGTGCTAGAAATTAAAAACACAGTCAAATGAAGAAATGCCTTTGATGCCCTAAGCAACAGCTTTCACATGGCTGGAGAAAGAATCAGTGAGCTGGAAAGTAGGTCAATAGAAACATCGCAAATTGGAATTCAAAGAGATAAATACATGAATAAAAGAGAACATCCAAGAACTGTGGGACTATATCAAAAGGTATAATATGTGTGGGATAGGAATGCCAGAAGGAGAAAAAAAGAAGAAATATTTGGAGTAATTGAACAACAAGCCACAGATTCAAGAAGGACAGAAAACATCAAGCAGAATAAATACCAAAACAAAGAAACTAAACAAAAACCACCAAAGAGTAACACAACTAGGTGTACTCAAACAGTAGGAAAACAAATGCAAAGATTGTAAAATCCAGGTCCAAAAATAAAGCACCTTAAATATAGAGGAATGAGGATAAGAATTACTATAGACCCCTCCTTCGAAACTAGGAGAACAGGCTGAAACATTTAATGTGTTGAAAGAAAAAACAACCAAACTATAATTTTCTACTCAGTAAAATTAGCCTACAAAGTGAGGTAAAATAATTTCTTTTTCAAACAAAATATAATGAAGGAATTCATCTTCAGCAGACCTGCCCCACAAGAAATCTTGATAGAAATTCTTCAGGCAGAAGAAAAATGACAAAGGTCAGAAACTTGGGTAAATAAGGAGAGCACTGGAGAAGCCAAAACTGGATATAAAAAGATTTCTTTTTCTTATTTGATCCCAAAGACAACTCTTTGTTTAAGGCAATAATAGTACTACTGTATAGGTGGTTATAGGGCACAGATAAGTAAAGCAAATGTCAGTAATGTCACCTGAGATGGGAGGAAGGAACTGGAAATACTCTGGTGAAAAGCACCTGCAGTATAGGTGATACAGTGCTATTTGAATGTGGATTTAGATTAGTTTAAAATCTTCACTGTAAACTCTGGGACAGCACCAAAAATTTTTCAAAGTACAGTTGATATGCTAAGAGAGGACCTAAAATGCTATCATATGAAAAGGACAAATATAACCCGTAGAAAACACAAATATGGCAGATATTAGTCTAACTACATCAACAGTTGCTTTAAAATGAATGGTCTAATTACACCAAACAAAAGATAGACGTTGTTAGAGTCTATAAAATAAAACACAAGCTCCAATTATATATTGTCTACAAGAAACCCACTTTAAATATTTAGACTTGATAGGGTAAAGAAAAGTCATGGAAAAATATTTACCATGAGAACAATCAAAAAAAGCTGGAGTATCTGTATTAATTTCAGACATATCAGACTTCAGAAGATGGAGGATGACCAGCAATAAATGGGCCATTACACAATGATTAAGATGTCAGTTCTCCAAAAATACATCACAATCCTAGACGTTTATGCACCTGGCAGCACAGCTTCAAAACAGGAGGCCAAATTGATAGGAGAGAGAGACATATCCACTGTTAAAGTTGGAAACGTCTACATTTCTCATCAGTATTGTTAGATCAAGGAGGCAGAAAAATCATTTAAGGTGCACATGACCCGAACAGCAGCAACCAACATTATCTAATATGAATTTATGGGAAAAAATCAATAGAATTAATAAGCCTTTAGTCAGGCTAACAAGGAAAATGAGAAAGATACGCATTAGCAATGTTAGAAATGACAGAGAGGTCATTAATAGTGATCTCATGAACAGTTAAAGGGTTATAAAGGAATACTTTGAACAACTCTATGCCTGCAAATTTGGTAACTTAGATGAGATGGACCAAATAATTTCTTGAAAGACACAATCTACCAAAACTCATACAAGGAGAAATCGATACCCTGAATAGCTCTGGAGAAGTCTGGCTCCTGGCCAAATAATCTAGTGTAATTTTTCAAGCCTGACCATAGACAATTACAAAGGCTCTACCTGGCAGGTCTCAGGGGAAAGGAAAGCTGGCCTTTCTACTTGATGCAGAGACAATGAATTGCAGTTTCTGGAGAGAAACTCAAGGGTTCAGGCCCTGCTGGCCAGCCATGCTCTTATATTTCCTGCTTTCTCCCTCCAGCCTCAGGGTCCATAAAACCATAGGAGCCTTTGGTTTTGTCTCCCATGACAATGAGCTGACCCCCCGCCCCAACCCCCGTTCTGATGAACCAGTGCACTGACTCATGGCGGAAAATGGAACTTGTAGGAGTAGGCGTTTCTTCTGGGTTTAGCCTCATGCTTACAATGTCACACACCGTCAGGGATTAAAAGCTTCACTCTTAACCTACTTTCATTTTGGCATGTTGTTGCTATTTTTTAACAATTTTTTAAATTGAAATATAGTTAATTTACAATGTTGTGTTAGTTTTAGGCATACTATTATGATAAGAATCACAGACGTTTAATTCCTTCTATTGATGGGCACATGGCGATTTTCTCATTCGGGGCAATTATAAACAATGGCGCTATGAATATTTTTTCCATGTCTCTTGGCACATGCCTGCATGCATTTCTCCAGGACATATTCCTAGGAATGGAATTGCTATCACATGAGTTATTTATATATGCAAATTTACCAGATCCCCAGACAGAATCTAGCTCTTTACAGAGTAGGTATACCTATTTATACTCGTAATGGCAGTGTTTAAGAAAGTGTATTGCTCTACATTATCACCAAAAATAGTATTGTAAGGTTTTCATTGTTTTGCTGATTTGTGTATCTACACCTTACTTCCTTCTCTTTCCTCACCATGTCCTACCACATAAAATCTTTCACTGTATCCTTTTGGAATTCAACGATCCATTAACAGCAAATAGTTCTACATCCTCAATCTTCTTGAGTATTCTTTTCACCTGGCTTTCTCTCAAGAGGAGATTCCTGTTCATTTCTGGAGTGATGGCATTTTTCTGCCACAACACTTTGGCCTCTGGTCTTGGATATAGCCATGTTTTTTGTTCCTAATTACTTACAATTTTCAGATCAATTTCCTCCACCCACACTAAAAAAAAATCTAATCTCCTATCATCAGATTAATCTATGAATCTGTCATTTATCATCCCATCTCTCAATACCTGGTCATTCCCTGGAATTTCTAAATGAATTGAACTTCTGTTCAAAGTACTGTCTAATTCCAAAATTAGTTCTTGTCTATTTCAGTGTACATATAGTCTTTCCAACAACTCGAATTTAGTTCCATAAATTCCTCCACTCAACACCAGAATCACCACTGAAGTGTCATCATTACTTATAATTGCAATGCCTTATATAGTCACAATTTCATGCATAAGTCCCTAGCCACTATCTCTTAGCTTTCCAGGTTTGTTTATGTGCTCCCTAATTCAACCAGGATGTCCAAATCATTGGCCATCCCACAATTTTATGCTTTTTCACCACTGGCGGTGCTTTTCACCCTTCTCATCCTACTTCAGTTCGTGGTCAATCATTATAACTCTTCCCTTGCATCTACCCTTGAATTCTAGGCACCTGCCTCACCTTTTCCTACTATTGGCTAAACAATAACCATGATTTAATTCAATCTCTGATTTCTTTTATCTTGCAACCCAATGTTACTCTTTGTGATTAAAGAAAATGCGCATACCTATTTAAATACATGATCAAAAAGAAAAATAGCGTTCTTAATGCTTCTGAAGAACAGCACTATATTTATCTAATCCATTTATTTTCCTAATGTCCTAGAGTATCATTTCACACTTTATTTGCTCTCCTAAAACCTTCTACATTCTCTACCCCATCTACACTCCTATGTAAAGACCATGCTTCTGACTTCACTGGGAAAATTGAGGCACACAAAAGAATATGGACACTCTCTCTGGGACATCTATTCACATACAAGCATCTGTACACATTTGAAGAAACTTTGTGAGAAACGAACTCCTTGTTTACCTAATGCCCATTGTTCAGTCCATGTCCTTGATCCCCTCTTCTCTTCCTTGTTCAGGCATTGCTCCAACATTATTCTCTTCTCTACATCATTAAAAACTTCTCCCTCTAATTGATTATTTCAATCAGCATAGAAAACTATATATTTTTAAGTTTTTCCTATCTTAAGTAAAACTTTTTGATGCTGCTTCTCTAAAGTCCTTGGTCTCCTTTGCAGCAAAACTCTGTGGGAAATAGTTGTCAACATTCACTGCCTTGAAATAAGCATTTCACATTCTCTCCCAGGTTGAGGATTTACCCTTGCCATTTAGCCAAAACTGCTCTTCTTGCCAAGGTCACCAGTGTACTTAACGTGTTACACAAAACTGCAGTACCTATAGCTGCCATTTGACACAATTAACACTCTCTCCTCTTTGATACTCTTTCTTCACTTGGCTTATAGCTTAGCCTGCCCCCTTGGATTTCCTCCTGCTTCATTGGCTGTTCTCCATGAGTCTTCTTTGCATCTTTTCCTCTCTTCTATAAGACTTTTACTACTGGAATACCTTAAGAATACCACTTCTTGGTTCTCTTCTCTGCCTAAACCCACCCTATAATGATCTGATCCTATGTAATGGCATTCGACATAATATACAAGATCACGTCATCAACTCAGACTCATACGAGTCAGAAATATTACCCAGTATTAAAAATTACTAATAAACGTTAAGCCATGGTTGAAGTAGACAGAGGTCCATGACCGTTAACACAGATCCGCAGGTGCTTTTATCTGTCTTGGACCTACTCTGAGCCCAGTTTAACACAAGTGGTCTCTAAGCAATGCATTTGCTTGAGATCATTTACAAAGAAGGGGCCGTTTTGATCAAGAAATTAAATCATTTTATACCCATATAACTAAATAAGTTATATAACATATTCCAGGGACCACTCACATAAATTCATAGATTATAGGTATACTGTAAGCAATTATAGATCAGCTGCGTCTGTTTAAAACTACTCCAAAGGCAAAGAGTCTTCTGCTAGCAAACAACGTTTGTTTATTTACCAGTAAGTTTCCAATTAGTATATCCATAAGGAGATTTGAACAACTAATTTACCTTCTTTATTTTCCCTGGTACAAGGAAAGTGATTGGAGAGCAAACTAGCTGTTTATACACTTCCCAGAATTGTATCACATTTTTATACTAATGACTACCAATTTATGTATGCAGATAGACCCCCCTCCTGATGTGCATAATATTTTACCCAGGGGCATTCTCAATATCTCTATTAAGATGTTAAATAGACAGCTCATACTCAACATGTCGAAAACTTAATTCTTAATAAACTGCTCTTTCTACAATCTCCCCCATAGCGACTGATGGCCATTCTTTTCTTCAGGTTCAGGAGTCATCACTTTAGGGCATCTGGGTGTAATTCAGCCCACCCCACACTTATTTTTATAAATGAAATTGACTGGAACACAGCCTCACCTTTTGTTTATATATCTTCTATATCTCACCTTTGTTTATATATCTTTTGTTTATATATCTTCTATATCACCTTTTGTTTATATATATACCTTTTGTTTATATATATCTATATATCTTTTGTTTATATATCTATCTGCTTTCATGATATAACAGCAGGTTTGAATTGTTTTAACAGAGACTGTATAGCCTGGAAAGTTTAAAATGTTTACGTTAGGGGTCTTTTAGAAAAAATTTGCTGATCTCTCATATACAGTGATATATAATTGTCCTTTCTTCTAATCTCATTGTTAGGTTTTCACAGAAGAGTATTGCTGTCTTCAAAATTGAGTTGTGGATTGCACCCTCCTTTTAACTTCTTAGGAATAATATTGTAATTCCAAATGTCTTCCTATTTCTATTAAGGTTTTTCTTTGATACACTTAGTATCTCTAAGTTTATTTCTTATTATTCAAGTATGTGAACATGTTCAGCTAGTTACAATGTGTACAGCGAAAATACATGGTATGCTTTTAGTCCTTTGATATTTTTAAGACTTGCTTTAAAGACAAGTCTTTTTTTTTCTTTTCTTTTCTTTTCTTTTTTGGCCACACTGTGCAGTTTGTGGGAACTTGGTTCCCCAACCAGGGATCGAACCCAGTCCCCCAGCAGTGAACCTGCCAAGTCCTAACCACTGGACCACCAGGGAGTTCCCACAAGTCTTCTCTTTCTATTTATGCTTTAGTTTAGATAGTGTTGTGTCCCGATCCCCCACTTCATTAGTTTTCCATTTATCTCTGTTTAATCCGCTATAAAACCCATCCATTAAGTGCTTACTTTTGATCACCGTGTTTTTGTGTATATACGTATCAGTTCATTTTTGAAATATTTATGCCTTTTAATTTAACTTTTCGAACGTTATTAAAATACTCAAGTTTAACTGTTACATCTTATAATATAGCCATCATAAATGGAATTTGTAGTTCATGTGGGACTATTTCAATTGTCTGTGGATTCTGCTCATTCTTGGCCATAATGTCTTGTTTCTTTGTGTGCCTGGTCACTTTTGACTCCATACTGGGCATTGTATTGGAAAAATATTTCTAATTATACCTGTTTATTATTCTTTAGTGTGATTATATCTTCTCTCAATGATGATTTGTTTTGCTTGCTTCTGATGCAACCTCAGAGCATACAAATCCAAGTTCAGGATTTATTTTTAAGTTCAAGCTTTGGAAGACAACTTAAAATGGGCTGCTTTAGTTCAGTTGAAACTTAACTTTGATGGCAAAGACCTTTGGATCGAAGGTTAACATACTGGATGGTTAATCAGAATCCCAACATTTTTCAGACCATGGTTACTGTTTAGACCCTCGGACTAAAAACACAGATTTATTTTGAAGGTCTTTCTTCCCTGGTATAAATGTCTTCATTACTGGGATCACATTTTTCTTTTCCCTTTCTCTCTTTCTCTCTTTCTTTCTTTTTTCTTTCTCTCTTTCTTTCTTCCTTCATTTCTTTCTTTCTTTCTTTCTTTCTCTCTCTCTCTCTCCCCCCTCCCTCCCCCCTCCCTTCCTCCCTTCCTTCTTTCCTTTCTTCCTTCCTCTCTCTCTCTCTCTCTCTCCTCTCTCTCTCATTCTTCCTCAGGTCGTGGCCCAGAAATCCCCCATTTTATTGCTAACTCTTTCATTCTTTTAAATAATCTTTAAATTATATGTTTTTAAGGTGTTTTCTTGTCCTCGAGGAGAAACTTGATCCATGTTAAATAGTCTTATCCTCCATTATAGGAAGCAAGGATTACCAGCACTCCTCTCAATACATGACTACTTCAGGGAAATTATATTCACAAATACCAGGGGTCAAATCCAGGCTGCATTAATAACTGCATGGCCATAGTCGATTTTGTTAATTTCTCTGAACCTTCGTATCTATCTATATATATTTTGGCAAATAACAGTGATTTTGCAGAGTTTATTGTGAGAATACAAACAATGTATATATAGTAACTAACATACACATATGTCACATATAGTGGGTACCAAATAAATTACTCATTGATGTAGCAAGTGCTACTGTTACTATTATTGTTAATTAAAATTGTAATTTAAACTAAATAAACCAGTTATCATTGTCATGTACTGTTTGAATATTTGTAGAGAACACCTACATAGAAGGCAAAGTGTGGGAGTGAGAACAAGAGACACAGAGGGAGACAGAGACCAGGAGTCCGGGGTAGGAGCAGGGAGGAAGAGAGAGAGGGAAAGTGTATGGTTATATAAATATTTAATAGAATCTTAAAGTGATCTATTATACTTAGACATTTGGTGAGTAATTTTCTTCTCTTTTGGGTTTCTGATATTACAAATCTAACATGGAGACATAAAGTAGATTAAGAGGTTAGAATAGAAGATTTACAAAAGAAAGTAAAGAAATGGAAACATTTTAACCTGTTTATAAAAAAATACCTCCTGCCCTACACCTGAAAAAGTACAGCTCACAGATTTATTCTTCATGTTCGCTGAGAGCAAAATAAGAAAAAGAGATTTAAGAAATAGTGGGAGAACTTTGGAATAACCACAAAGATATGTTTTCTGAATGTAAGTGGTGGTAAAAAATGAAACAGCAATTTGAAGAAAGTTGCGGCTGCTCTTTCCCTGTAGAGTCTTGAAATATGATAGATAATCACATATTAAGGTAGTTTAGAGCCTTTTTGGAAGGTAGAAGACACATAAGATGACCTCCCTGAGGTTCTTTTAATTCTGTTTTTCAAGGCCACAAAATTATAACCGTGTTCCAAGAACAAAATGGCCATTTAACGATACATCTTAGGAGTCCTCACCACAACCCAAAAAGCTGCCTCGTACAATGATTTAAATTTTATCTACAAATATTGTCATGCATAAGATTTGCACTGTAGTATCCTAAAGAATTTGTTCTGACTCAGGATAATCCTAAACAATAAAAATTTAAGTGTACTATTTAATTAAGCTATCAGAGTTTCATTTTTCTCATTTATAAAATGGAACTAGTAATCACATAACCGATCTAAGGATTTAATAAATTAAATAATATGAATCAAACTAGCACTATGCCTAATGAGCAGTAGTTTCTTAAGAATACTAAGTTATGGGCGTTCTCAATGCAAAAACAAAAACGGGGTAAACTGAGAATGGACAAGCTCATGATAACATTTTGCAAGAACCCCCCTAAGTTTTATTAAGCACAGTCAAGGAAAAGTGATCCAATGTAAAGTTGAGTAGTTAAAAAGCAAAATTATCTACTTTTGTTATCATTTCATGTGACCTTGATTTTTTTACTTCCAATATTTGGCATTAGAAGCTTTTTTTTTGTTTTTGCGGTACACGGGGCTCTCACTGTTGTGGCCTCTCCCGTTGCGGAGCACAGGCTCCGGACGCGCAGGCTCAGCGGCCGTGGCTCACGGGCCCAGCCGCTCCGCGGCACGTGGGATCTTCCCGGACCGGAGCACGAACCCGTGTCCCCTGCATGGGCAGGCGGTCTCTCAACCACTGCACCACCAGGGAAGCCCTCATCAGTTGTTTTCACGGTCTGGATTTTGCCTTTTATAGAAAGCAAATGACTCTACTTAACCCCAGCTTAACACTGTAAAGTGTGTTCAGTAGTTATTGAAGTTGTTATAAGATATGAATGTGTTAATATTTGTGATGCATTACAGTGTCTGGCACATAGCAAGCCTTAAATGTGTGTGTGTGGTTTTTTAATTGATATACCAGCACCGTAATCATACAATAGAGTGTTATATTGCAAGAAACCTAACCATCTAACAAAATATGTATATATGTGTTTATGTCTGTTTAAAGCAAGACATAGATGTTTTGGAAGTATTAAAATTTCACAGAATATGATAATCATTCTAATGAAAATTCATCCTATCAGATGAGCTAAGGGGTGTTTAGAAAAATAAATCTAATTCAGGAAAAAAAATTTTAGATCTTAATTACTAATAAAATTTACTCCTATAAGGTTAAAACTCACAACTACACATTAAATCACCAAATTTATTATGAGTAACTTAGAATTTTAAAAAGTTATTCTTTATTTCAAGTTTATATTTGTATATGACATGTCTGTTGTTGCCAAGGAACTGGTGACAATCGGTAGTCAACATAACATTTCTGGAGAGAGATTAGGCAATAATAATAGTAGTGAGTGAAATTTCTTGCATGAATTATCTGCTATATACTTAAAAGAAACCTTGTATGCTTGATTCAGTTTGATACTCATAACAGCTTTATGAGACAGGTACTATGGATTTTTATTATTTTTCATTCTATGTAGGAGGAGACTAAGGTGCAGAAAGATAAATAGTTCAAGGCAAAGGAGCTAGTAATGGCAGAGCTGGGATTCAACGTAGATTTTCCTTTTCTAGCATCAAAACTCTCAGCCACTAGACCAATCTGACAGTAAAGCTCCTGGGAGACACAGCTCCTGGTTGCTGTCATGGTTCCCATCCACTGTAAGGACGGCGCCATCTATGCTGCAGTTCCCAGACTGTGTGCCGAGGTGCCTGGGTTCTAACAGCAAACCCACCCAGTTGCAGTGGAGCATCTTACATTTTCAAAGGAAACAAAGTAACGCTCAACAGCACTACTCAACATTAGACATCTCATGATACTTTAGGGTTAAGCATAATTCACCCTGTATTACTTTTCATGACATCATGTCTTTGCAAATCTGAGTTTGCAGGAGTTCCTGTGATAAAAACCAAGTACACGATCACCATGGAACAGAATTTGAAGGTCTAATGCCAAGAGTATATATCCAGTCACAACATATTGTGGTTATTTAAGAATGAAATTAAGATTTTCTGTTTCTGTTTTATGTATATCAATCTAAGTTTGGGTAAATTATTTCACTGCAATTGAATGGCGTATTTTTTGAAAGAGGGGCACCATGAAGAAAAGAATCTTGATACACTAAGGACTGTGTGAGCTGAGAAAGTTTGGGAACCCCTGGTCTACAACAGGAATGCTGCTCCCAAGAATACTGATCCCAGGAATAATGATCCTAGGTGTCAGAATTGCTTTGTTCTGTTCATATCCAGGGAGAACGTTCTTGCCCATTTCTGCTATTTTTCACCCAGACCACGGGGTATATCTTAAAAGCTCTCTCACTATCTGACCACTTCCTTCAGTTTTTGGTCTGCCCCCCTTGAGCGATAATATCTCAGTGAATGTCTAAAGGAAAACAAACAATGAAACAACAGTAAAGTTTCTGGCCTTCTCTTTTTAATTTCCTCATCATTTGAGCCTCTTTGAGGTTCCTGAAGTAAACCAGCAAGTTGCAGTGGCACAACTCTATTCTATTAAATAAAGGGATTTTATTACTGCAAGCACTGAAAAAGGCTCATGGGAGGTAGACAGAGCAGCAATTCAAATACAATTTTGGACAAATACAATTTTATTTGGTAAAAAATGCCTTCGATTTGCAGTAATTTTAGTCTGCATATTTCATCATGTAGGCCTCTTTCCAACGTGTTCTGATATCAGGAAGCAGAGTAAATGAGACTTCTTGACAGTGGACGGAACTCCCACTCTGCCTCTGGGGTCCACTTCTGATGTCCCTGTGATCTGATCTCCCAGTCAGTCCAACTGATTACCCTTGCTACTCCCCACTCTTGAGTTCCAATGGATCCAGTCTTAAAAAATACCTTGGTGGTATTATCACTATCCTATGTCCAAATACATACCTGAAACCTATACAATAACTCCCCAACAAACGAACGAGTTCCATTCCGAGAGCACGTTCCTAAGTCCAATTTGTTCCTAAGTCCAATTTTTTCCTAAGTCCAACAAAGTTAGCCTATATACCCAACTAACACAATCAGCTATATAGTATTGTACTGTAATAGGTTTATAAGTCTTTTCACACAAATAATACGTAAAAAACAAACATGGAAAGTAAAGAAAACATTTTTAATCTTACAGTACAATACCTTGAAAAGTACTAGTTACATCACTGCTGATTTTATGCTTGCTTCTGGACATCCTGGGCTTGAAATAAAGATAATGTACTACTCTATACAGTACTGTACGCAAAAGCACAAACACTTGTAGAGGATGCACACACATGACAATGTACACCAGATAGGTGAACTAACACGTGATAGGACATGACAACGCACATTCGCATCTTTGAAAGTTCACAACTTGAAAGTTCATACATAGGGCACTTACTGTAGATCAAAGCTAGCAAATGGAAAAAGAGGAAATGATTCTAAAACTGTAAGAGATAGATATATAACTCTCTATTTACCTATTTGCTAGGTAAAGCTGAGATAATTTTAATGGCGCAATGCCAGATATCAGAAATATTTCCTAAACTTTGGGCAAATCAAAAGACAGTGATTCCAAATATTTGATTTTTTTTAGGAATTCCAGAAACTTCAATGAGTTGTGACTGCAACCATCAAAATGCATAGCACAGGGAGGTCAGCTCGGTACTTTGTGACCACCTAGAGGGGTGGGATAGGAGGGTGGAAGGGAGACGCAAGAGGGAGGGGATACGGGGATATATGTATATGTATAGCTGACTCACTTTGTTGTACAGCAGAAACTAACACACCATTGTAAAGCAATTATACTCCAATGAAGATGTTAAAAAAAGAAAGAAAATGGAGCTCAAAGCCAACCCAGGGGTCCAGGTTGGTAAGCAATGCTCATCTGTCACACCTCTCTTGGCCTTTTCCCTCTGCACAGAATCCATTTCTGTCAAAGGTAAACTTGACTCCATTCATGTAAGGTTAGCAAAGACCTCAAGGTAGTTTTGATTTGTCCACCTTTAAGCTATTCCAATAATTCTTTGGATTAGGAAGGTTCTTGGCTGTCAATGAGAACAGTTGAAAGGAGCTCTTTCATTTCTTTCTATTTTTCTCGGCAACAAAGAAATTGACTACCCCAGATGATTGATTTAACTCTTAAAAACAGAGGAAAAAAAATGAAGATTTCAGCTTACAATTCTCTTCTCTCTTGAACTCTACACAATGTATCTTCCTAATCAATATTTTAAATGTCTTTAAATCCATATAGTTTAATCCATCCTTAAATACAAGCTGTTTGATTTCCCCTCTTCTGTCTAGCAAACTCTGCAAGGACAACTTTCTCAAGAATATTATAGCATTTTCTAGAATTGATCCTAATGACGTGGCCATTAAGTGAGAAGAATCCAAGTGAAAAGCATAAGAATTTGCACCTCTGGTCAGCTTCACACATTTTGTTCCTCTCCTCCACCTATGGTAACCACCAATCTCTTGTCTGTATCTGTCAGTTCATTTTTATTTTTTTAAACAACTTGACTTATTGTGATGATCATTTCACAGTATATACAAATACTAATCATTATGTCATACATCTGAAAATTAATATAATTTATATGTCAATTACATCTCATTTAAAGAAAGAAGCCTCGGAAACTATTTGACACCACAAGGTACCCAATAGCTCTAAGTATCCTTGCCCATGAGAGGTAACAGTTGGTTCAGTTTGGAAAATTATGACAGTTTCATTAAAGTGCTAAGGAAGTGGCACAAAATGTGGGAATTTTAAGGGGGAGGCATAAAACTTTATAATATTGAGGAAAAGTTTTCTAAAAGTAGGTCATTTCAGTAAATCTTACTCATGTCTTATTGGACAGATATGGTGCCACTAAGCTATTATTACAAGTGAGAATGGGATTGGTTAGAATAATGATTTTCCTCTGGAAAATCTTGTCCACCAGGAGAGAGATAAATGAAATCATGGTTCCCCTAAGAAAGAGACATGGAAATAGGTAGAGCTAGAGATATGAGAGAGATGGTATTAGTGGGGTAGCCAGCCAATCTCTGGCTTATCTACCTCATAACATATTTAAAACTTCTCAATTTATACATGTCTTGTACTCCTAGTAAGCTAGTGCTGATAGGGCCATAGCACCACATCTCTGTGAACAATTTGTCCCATTTTCATTAGGAAACTTTCTAAAGAGAGTTCATTCATTCTTTTTCGTCTTGATTTCCTATTGCCACTGGATTTCTCTATTCATAGAGTCCCTAGACAATTTTTACTTCTGTACCTTGGAGATTCATGCTTTGCCATTTATTTAACCTATAGCCCTCTTTTCAAGAAAATATTTTTATCCCTTTGTGTTCTCAATCGCCTTAGCTAATTTCCAGCCGAGAGTATTCTTCAGGTCCTGGTGTCTGGTCCCAGGAGTACAGTTTTCTTGCCAAGTGATCTTCTTAAGACCTTGTCTTACTCCACCTTTGGAATTTACCAGACTTCAAGTATAGTAACGACACTGTATTACATACTTGCAAGTTGCTAAGAGAGTAGACCTTAAAAGTTCTCACTGCAAAAATGGTAACTATTTGTGGTGATGAATGTGTGAATTATCCTTAATTTCCCAATATGTAAGTATATCAAATCATCCCTTTGTACACCTTAAACTTACACACAGTCTTAATTACATCTCAATAAAGCTGGAAAAAATTACTAATGGGATGTTGTCTCAACAGCTGCCATAAAGTTTCAACTAATTTTCATTATCAAGACTTGAGTAAAAAGTTAATACGTTCCCAAAGCTTATTTGCATTGTCTTAAGTCATCTAGGTTTTACAACTTGCAAAGTCTAGGAAATCACCCAGAAAGAAAAATGCACATCTGTTTGTTTCTTCATTTAACATTGGCTTTGTCATCATATTCTAGTACAGCTTAGCGTTCCAAACTCAGATTGTTCTCAGGCCCAGCCTCATTTCTGTAAACAGGAGGAGGGGCAGGAAGGGCAGAGAGCGGTGATCAGAGTTGAGGTTCTCTTTTCTTGAGTTGTTTTATACAATGCTGTTACAGCACGAAGATTCTCTAAAGTCTGGCAAATAAGACAGCTTTCTTTTTACTAATGTAACTGATTATAGCAAAGCGGAAGGGATTCTGTTCATCTCAGTGAAGGAGATTCACAGCAGCCTGGTGTCAGCCTGACAGCCCTTTAATGGACGTTGTCAGATGTCACCAGTGCAGTGCTGGCACCAGCCACGGAAGCAGCATAGCAGGCCCTGCAGGCAGCTCTGAACGCCTTTAAAACACTGAACTCTTAGCTGGGGAGTTTGCTGGCCTTTAGAATGAATTTTATCAAAGATAAGCAGAGTCAAAGCAGAAGACAAGATAAAAGGTGATGACGGTGTGAGTTAACAGCTGCGCTGTGATCAGAGTACCACAGCCTCTGAGGATCTGAAGGAATAAATAGGCAGAGACTTGAAAGGCTCCTCTGTATAGAGACACATAACTTCTCTTAGTCACACTAATTATGAGACCGCATTTACATCCAGTTCTTAAAAAATGGGTACCGTATGCAGTATGTGTCAACTATGTCAGAGCGGTTGTGAAGAGTTCTACAAAGTTGTGCACTATGTTGATTCCAAACAGAATATTCTACCAAAATGAAAGACTGAGTCATGCCTTTCTATACCACCTTAGTTAATGCCATGTCTCTATCCTGAAGGTAGGTAATAAGATACAGTTCAAGAGAGAGTGGAACCTGTTCCCTTTTACCATAAAGTAGATGGAGTGGAGGAGAAATTAGAAAATCACAGATTTTACGAGTCTCTGACTTGCAAAAGTGTTTTAAAGAGCCAAGCTGTCTTATGTTTGATGTATTCTCCTTTGGGGCTTGAGTAATAAACACAGATATATGGAGGGAAGAATTTTATATCAAGTTTTAATGAAAGGTTAATCACTTCGCCATCAATAAGTCATCTACTAGGAAAGACATTCTAATTCATAACTGTAAGGTTTGGTATGTGTCTCCATTTATTAGGATGTAAGCAGAGAAAAAAATGAAAAGAACCAAACTTAAAATATAGTGATTGATTGCTTGGTGTTTCTTGATGATAATAGATTCCTGTCAAAGTGGAAGCTGACTCACGATGACCTTGGTGAATGTTGACTAGTACTGAAATTCAATTAACTGCTGCATTAGAGTAGCAATGAACACATTCTATTGCAGGTTAGTAACATCCAGAGGAGACAAAACCCAAGGGTACAAGTTTTCAAGTATTTCACAGGGATAGCAGAAGAGTGAAATTATATGCAAGCAACTGGAAACTTCATATAATAAATTGTTTCTAATATTATAATGAAATAGATGAAAATCTCTTGGTTCCTCTGTAAAGCCACAGAGCAGCAAGTTGCTAAGGAAATTGGCTAATAGTTTCTCTACAGATATGTTAAGGTCACTCGTGGTAGATTGAAAAGGTAGCCACAATTATTCGTGCTTTCTTACATCCATGCTCTTTGCAGAGGGCCTTTGCGGGTCTTTTTTAAAGGGGTAGAGACTCTTTCCTTACTCCTTGAATTTGGGCTGGCTTTGGCTAAAAGGGAAGCAAGTGATGTGGTATTACTTCCAACCTTCAGCCTCAAGAGGTCTTGCATGTCTCTGCTTGCTTTCTTGGACTCCTGAAGCCTCCATACTGTTAAAAAAAAAATCAACAAATTAAACTTGAAGATCTAATTGCCTTTGTTCAAGGATTCATGAATCAGGCAACATCCCACCTAGAAACTAGAAGAGTGCTCCAAGAGGTTGTACAAAATGGAAAGTTTTTATAGGAAGTAGAGTGGGGCAAGGGAGCTATTAGCAAAAGAAGAGAAAGAACTATTTTTAAGCCAGGACATTTTATTTTGGGGGGAAAGAGAATGACAAGGGTTTTATCACACAGATGGCCTTTTCTTCCTCTGGGGATGGAGAGGACCCATGTGACACATGACCTTATTGGTGCTGACCAGAAAATTCCAGACGGGTTGATTAAAATTACATTCCTGGGAAGGTTAAAACTGCAATTAGGCTAGGTACTAAGTTGAGGTTTGGTATCCTGGACTTTAGCACAAGTGACAACTTTTGAGCCTGTGGTTTTCTCTTTAACAACATGAATAAGACCAGAATAGACTCCTGGAAGATGACAGACCAAATGGAGCAGAGTCAGGGGTCAGTCAGCTGATTCATCTCAGCCAAGGTGCAACGCATGTGGAAGAGCCCACGGAGAGTTAGTAAAGCCAAACCTTATCAGTCTGTCCAGCTAACTGCTAGGGTGGGTACATAACCAAGGCCAGCACAGACCTGCCAGTTTCACGGCGACTCAGTGATCCATGAGCTAAAGAAGCATTTATTATTTTAAACAAACAAGTTTCGCAGTGGTGTGTTACATAGCAACAGATAACTGATGCACTAGTGATTATACTATGTTGGAAAAATGTAACAAAAACTCATTTTTAATACATTATTGTATCTTGTTTTCTTACTACTGCTATGAAAACATCCTCCAGCATTATTATATAGGCACGTCTGTCTATAAACATGCATAAATATGTAATACTTTTTACCAGATTTGTATATTCATGGGTGATTGGCACAAGTGATATCAATAGGTATTCCTTCAGATCCTCAGGAATGAATAGAGTCAGGGGACGAAAACTTCGGATTAAAACTTAGTGTAGAAAAGGTTGGGAAATCAGTCAAGTTAGGCTGTTTAACTTATTTCACCCTCCTGTCAGTTGAGATGGCAATATAGCGTCAACCTTTGCTTCTCCCTTTTTCTCACAATCTAGATTAAAATCCGACTGAAGCTTGTAGGTCGTAGCAGTCTCTGAGCTTTCAGAAACTGTCTCTTCTATGTCCATTGGCCACTGCGTGATAGAGCAGCCTTATGATCGTATGGCAAGGACATGCTTAGGCGGGTTTCCTAAACCAAACCACTTTCCTTTTAAGCCAAGTTTTACCAAGAAGGCCTTTCAGCCTGAACCAAATTTTAAAGTTTCATTTTTTAAAAAAAAATTTGTTTTTTACGATCTTGTGGTAGTTTCAGGTATACAGCAAAGTGAATTAGTTATACATATACATATATCCACTCTTTTTAGATTCTTTTCCCATGTAGGTCTTTCTAAAGTAGAGTAGAGTATAAAGTTGAGTAGAGTTCCCTGTGCTATACAGTAGGTCCTTATTAGTTATCTATTTTATATAGAGTAGTGTGTATATGTGAATCCCAATCTCCAGTTTATCCCCCGCCCCCTTATCCCCTGGTAATCATAAGTTTGTTTTCTGCATCTGTGACACAGAAAGACAAATATCATGTTTTGTTTATATTTGGAATCTAAAAAAAAAAAGGATACAAATGAACTTATGTACATTTTTCATTTGTAATCCCTCAAAGGTTGCTTTATAGCATCTTCCTAATATTCTTTCATGACCCCGCAGCATCCCAGAATCACTTCCTCCTGTCTGCCACTCCTCATTCACTGCCCATGAAACACACACTCTAATTACAGCATCCAAATGAATCTTTCACCTTTAGTTTTTTTTTAATCTGATGAACAATGAACCATAGGAATGTTCATGTTTCCTCTTTTCACAGAATGCTAAAAAACTCAAATATATGTTTATTATTTAAAAATTTATCCCTATATATTTTTCTTATTTGTCAAAATTAGATTACTGCTCAGAATTTGGAAAACCCCCATTTTTTTCTTAAAATAAATAGAAGCAAGAAAAATAATCAATAAACCTTCAAAATAAGAGGCACGAGGTGATTAAAAAATATAGTAGTTGGTGAGAAATGCTAGTTTTGGTTGAGAAAGATGATGCTAGTTTCATGGAAAAGGTATAAAGGTCTCAGATATATCTTTGTACCTGAAAGGGTGTGAGGCTATTGAACAGAGTATAATGAACATGGTGTATATTTCAAGTATATGAAAGTCATGAGTTTAGTAGTGGAGGCGCCAGTTAAACAGGGACCTTACAAAAGCAGTTAGTGAGTGGTGAAAGAAAAGAATGAATAGGGTGTTTTTATGTTTTGGAGATTAATCCTTTGTCTGTTGCTTCATTTGCAAATATTACAGGAAGCTCAGCTCGGTGCTCTGTGATGACCTAGATGGGTGGGATGGTCGGGGGAGGAAAGTCCAAGAGGGAGGGGATATATGTATACATATAGCTGACTCACTTCATTGAACAACAGAAACTAATACAACATTGTAAAGCAATTGTACTCCAATAAAATTTTTTTAAAGTGAATAAAACCACTAAGAACTTAAAAAAAAAGAAAGAAAGACTAGTGTGTAAGCAGTTCATAGTGTTGTAGCTATCAAAGACTATGGATTCAAATCCAAGTTCAGGCATCTACAAGATGTATGACCTTTGTCCTATTACTAGTGTGCCTTTGTTTGCTCATCTGTAAGACAGAGTAAGTGATAGGGCTGTTATAAAGATCAAGTTAATATTTAATCTTCTAAAATCCTTTTTTCCTCATATTCTGCCACATTCACCTCCCTGCCTCATTGCATTTTGAGCTTCTGTCCTGGATCATTCTTTCAACAGATCCCCTGGTCTAGCCTACCATTTCATTCATGCCTCTTCAAACGCCAACGCCTCAGAGTGTCCCAGAGGTGACTATCATTCATGTGAAGCCATATACATGCCACTCTGTCCCCGTCCTTTGAAGTAAAAGCCTTTTTCTTTAGTCTCCCAGGCCTCCACTGAGTCTCTAAATGCTGCTCCAGAGTTAATGATTAGGAATGTGAAGATGTAGAAACAAAGAACAGCTGTAGGGTGGGGAAACTGGTAATGATTTAGACTTTAAATCGGCCACATAGCAGAATCACCGAACTCCCAGTTCCCTGAAAGATACAGATAAAGGCACGACACACGTTCGTAAGTTGTTTTTACAGGAAGCAGACCCACCAGATGAAAACTGCTGAGCACAAGCACATAGACCCTAGACCGGTTGAAACCAGAAGGATGATGATGCTTGAAACTTCACCTTGATGCCAGTCATCCCACAACTGTGCATGAACTGATCACACACCCTGCAGCACCCCCCCCCCAACTGCTGTTAAAACCCCTTCCCTGAAAGCCACTGGGGAGTTGAAGTCTTTTGATTATGAGTTGTCCATTCTCCTTGCTTGGTGCCCTGCAATAAATGCTGCACTTTTCTTCACCACAACCAGTATCAGTAGTTGGCTTTACTGCACACAGGAGAGTTGACCTAAGTTTGGTTCTGTAACACCTGCATTTAAAATAGAACCCCTTCCCACTCAGCACTCTTTCTCTTCTTACTCTGCTTTATATTTCTTCATAGTGCTTGTCAACATCTGACATCAGAGTCTACATTTAGCTGTTTCTTTCTTTCTTCCTACTAGAATATAATAAGTTACATAAGAGTTGAGATTTTGACTTGGTTGTTGTGCACTGATTTAAATACCTCAACCTAGAAACTAGGTGACTTATAGTTGTTTCTCCCTAAATATTTGTTCACTACATGTTGAGTAAATGATGTTTAAAGACACTTCTGTTTATTCTCTCAAGACAGAGTTTTTAAAAGACTAATGACAAGATTTCTTTTGTGTGCAAAACCTGTATTTAGATAAGAGTCTAGTACCTACAGAAAAAAATAAATATTTTATTTACTGTTATGTTTTCAAGAAAGGATAGAAGCTGTAACATGGTTATCACTTTTAGTATTTTCATGTAATTAAATTACCAAAACACAGCCTACTTTAGACTATAATTCATACATGCTAATTCCTCAGAGCAATTTTACTTAATAGAGTAGTTTGGGAATATAAATCTGTCGTGTTTCCATTAAGTAATATTTTTGAATTCCTTATACAGCACTAATACCAGCTCTATTCTTTAGTTGATAGCTATCTTTGATGGATAGGTAATTGAAGCCTACATTTCAAATTTGAACAATGTTCCTAATTTGAAACATAAAGCAAAAGTTAATTCCTACCATTTTAAAACCAACTGCTAATTTCTTCCAAAAAAGTATTCTTTGTGTTTTAGACCTGGGGGGTGGGGGCAGAAACCAGTGAGAGAGCGTCAGGAAAGTCAACCTGAACCATTCTTCTCCATCTATCCTGTGGAACAAAAGTCTTAATTTCCTTGGGGGAAGGTCACAAACACTGGTCCTTAGGGTCCTGTGCAGCTAGGGCAAAGGAACTAAAATACAGAACATTGTCCTTCTGGGAGAGAGGCAGGAGGTATCTAGAAATAGAGCCTCAGAGCGCCAGGGCACCTAGGAGACCACCCTCCCTGACACCAGGGACCCCATGCCTGCTTATGACGTGGCTTACTCAGGAAAACAGAGAATTCCCCCTCCACTGCCCTCTATCAAAAAACACTAGGAAGTTAGAGTAGAGCACTGCTGGGGAAGGCACAGGAGGAGGACACAAACATGGGAAGTGACCTTCTCTGAGGCACCACCAGAACGGAAAACCTGAGGCTGAGGATGCCACAGCCTAAATGTCAAAAGAAATGTGGCAGAATATAGGGGATGGGTATAAAAGAGAAAGGGCTTCAAGAAGACTCACAGAAGGTGGTATCATAAGTCATAAGATATATAGAAATGGAATATGTACCTGCCCCCCAAAACCACACAGAGAGGTGGTCTGTATCTACAGATACAGGTAGCAAAATGAGTGGAACATTTTTTTAACCTGGGAAATATGTTTCAGGAATCAGAATAGGTTATGTATTCAGAGGGTAGTTTTTCATGACCCTGACTTTCTGCCAGAACAGCTTTGGTTATTTAGTGTGTATGTGATGAATGTGAAACATGCTCCCTTGCACTTTCAAAGATCAAAGTTTGAGGGACTGTAATGAAGAAAGAGCAACAGTCTACATGACGTTTAAAGTTTGCCCAAGTTACAAGCCACTGCCACTGACTGCAGCATGGTTTGAATTAAGGGCAAGATTTGGCCAAGTCCATCTTCCAGCTTGGTGACTCCACCAACTCTCTGAATGGTGTGTAGCAAACAGTTCTTCATACTCTTGTATCTTCAGCACACCATGGTTTCTCAGGCTTGGACATATAAGTAATGAAAACTAAAACTTTGTAGTGGAAAAGAAAATATATTATTCAACAGAAGACAGAAGATATTAAACATATTTTAGAAATGACTAAATGATATAGGTAATTCAGTATCTTTGAATGTTAATGGTCAAGGTACAGTTTTTCATTTAAAATGCTTTGAGCTTGTATAATCATAGTTTTCCTAATGGTTAAATAACACATTTTATTAAATACCTACAGAAACACTATCCAATTTCTGGAATTACAGTGTTTAATTTTGTGGGGTTTTTAAACATTTTTATATAAAGATAGATGGCTATAGTTTAGTTTTTATTTGGCACTATAACATATGTAATTAATTATGTGAGTTACATACATTTGAAATATAATAGTAATAACTAACTTTTCAAATGAAATAAGGATCTTTAAGAAAATGGTGGTCTTTTTCTGTGACTATCAATATCAACATTTCAAAACTAAAATTAAAATATACTTGATATCTAAGATTTTTATGACTTTAATATTTCAGCATGCCTGTTAATATAAAAATTTAAGTAACCAAACAATTAATAGGAATAGATTCCTCTGAAATTTATAGGTTTTTTTTCCTACTGGTAATGAAGCACATACAACACAAGGAAAAACTTTCTTCCTGTGTCAATTTCCTGTCAACTGAAACAGGAAATTGTTGAAAGTAAAAGAGATTCAGTTGACATCCATTATCCACATTTTACATAAAAATGGTTATTCATATTATGCTTTAATAAACTAATGAATAAATTTGATATTATACTCTGAAATTGCCCTATGCTATCTACTCCCTGGGTCAGAGTAGAGATTATAGTTTATGGCAAGGGAGACAATGCAATCCCAGATTCAAACCACCTCACTTTTCAGACTGAGCAGTGGTGGGACCAGGAGAATAAACCAGAGGGGATACTGGAACCACAAGCTAAATCAGAATTGTCTCCAGCAAACTGGGACCTATGGTCACTACAGTTAAGTATCTGCTATTCCATCTTAGATATTCTACTGAGACCTCTGTTTGCTCTTCCTGCACCCACACTTTTGGAGCTCACTTGGTAGCTAGGAAGCAGAGATAATGAATATAGCTGTAGAAGCAGCAAGGAGCAAGGTAGTGAGCTTGTAATAAAAGTTGCAAAGAACTGACAAAGAATAGGCACAAAAGACTCTGAATAGGCTTTCTTTGTAGACTTTACTGGCTTGGCATCTGAGATGAAAAATCTGAGTGAGGGAATGAAGCACTGGCCATTTACCTTTGCACACTGCAGATTGTGGAGATTGATGGCATTGTGTTCTTGTATAGCACACTGGATACATGGAAAGGGTACATGGCCTGCCTCAGTACAGCAAGTTTATGTCTGATTTATAAGCTGTGTAGGGCTCTCCATCAAAATAACAGAAAAGATTTTAGTGTTGCTTAGAATGGCATTCTGACTTTTGTCTAAGAATAAATTGTGATTTAAAGTGTATCACCTCTTTGATGGGGAAATCAAACTCCTCCTCACTGCCTACTTTACAACTTATTTCAGATAAGGCCCTCAGTCTGGTTTGTGGCAGGTATGATTTCTTCCATTTTGACAGATTTATTTTGATTCTGACAGTAGCATCGCCAAATAATGGTCTGTTCTAAAAGGGAAGGTACTCACTTTTGCCTTTGAAGACTTAACAGCTTATCAGGGGGTAATATTGCAACTGTTATAACGTACATTGCTCGACTGAGGAGGGAGCTCCCACCTAAGACTTCCTTTAACACTTGAAGAGCCTAACCAATGTAGAAAGGTATAAGAATGGCAGCCTAATTTTAGGTTAAAAAAAGAAAATTGACATATAATCAAACAGGAATCTCTCAGTGTTTTCATGAATTTGACATGAAGAAATGTTCTACATAGTGTTTTGAATAAGTGCTTCTTATGAGCAGACAAATCTCAAACCTTCTTTCTAAATAAGTCCAAAAATAAAATAAGTATATGTTGAAAGAAGAAAGAAAGAAAGAAAAGAAGAAAAGAAAAAGAACCTTAAAAATCTTAAAGGAGCTTTATTCAAGGTGATATCTGAGGTCAATGAAAATATGAAAAGTTGACCAACCATTTGTAGTCAGGAAATTTCAACTTAAAACTATAATGAAATACCACTGCATGCTCATCAGAAGGGTGAAGATCAAACATTTTGAAAATAGCAAGTAATAGAGAATATGTGGAGTAAGTAAACGTTCCTACACTGCTAGTGGGGATATAAAATGATACAATTACTTTGAAATTCAGGTATATATTAGATTTGAAGGGACACATACCCTTGATCCATCAATTCTAATTCCAGGGTTATGCCCAAAACAAATGCATGTTTATGTACACCAAGCATAAACAAAACTATTCCAGGTATTATTTTTCATAATAAGCAAAATCAGAAACAAATCACATTTCTAGGAAAAGAATTGTTAATAATGCAATATATCATACCACTGAATATCATACAACAACAGACATGAATGCAGTACAGCTACATGCATAAACATGGATGGATCACAATTGTAATGCTGAGTCAAAGAAGGTAGTCCTCAAGGATATACCCATGAATAAATACATTTAAAAAAATAATATTAATGCATGATGATTTATATAAAAACAGGGAAAACAAAACTCTACTTTGACAGATAAAAGTAGGGTTAATATTTGGCAAGGGATTAGGAGATTATGTTAGGGAATGGACAAATAAGGGTCTTCTAGGTGATGGTACTATTTTATTTCTTGATCTGGGTGGTGGTCAACCCAGGTATTTCCTTTGTGGTTATTTGTTGAACTGCATATTTACAGAGGGTGGTTCTAGTGTTTATCTGGTTGTATTTTACACTTCAAAAAGTAAAACAAGTTCAGTAATACACCAAAAACCTCCATGAATAACAATGACACACTTTATCAAATCAGGCTAACTCTAGATATTCATACGTACAGTAGAACAGATTTGACGGTGTTAGTGGATAACAACCTGCATTGAGACTACTGAAACAATCAGAGGTATAAATAAAATTGTTTGACATGGAAACAGTTTAACAGTCTTTAAGTAATGACCACCCTACATTACTCCATCTTCATTTGTGATGTGAATCAAAATTTCCCAGGTCTTTATTAAAATTAGTACAGCAAATTTGAAATGTGATGGGGAGTTTCATGAAGATGATTAGAAGATAATAGTACACTTAGAATATTATTTACAAAAATTAATTTTGAATGAAATATTACTAAAGTTATTTTATCATTTAAATAAGAAAGTTGCAAAATGGAAATTTACATATAGCTATTTACATATATTTATTGTTTGTAGATTTTTTTAAAAGTTATTTATTTATTTATTTTTATTTATGACTGTGTTGGGTCTTCGTTTCGGTGTGAGGGCTTTCTCTAGTTGTGGCAAGCGGGGGCCACTCATCGCGGTGTGCGGGCCTCTCACTATCACGGCCTCTCGTTGCGGAGCACAGGCTCCAGACACGCAGGCTCAGTAATTGTGGCTCACAGGCCTAGTTACCCGGCGGCATGTGGAATCTTCCCAGACCAGGGCTCTGAACCCGTGTCTCCTGCATTGGCAGGCAGATTCTCAACCACTGTGCCACCAGGGAAGCCGTGTTTGTAGATTTTTTGATGATGGCCATTCTGACTGGTGTGAGGTGACACCTCACTGTAGTTTTGATTTGCCTTTCTCTAATAATTAGTGATGTTGAACAACCTTTCATGTGTTTACTGGCAATCTGTATATCTTCTTTGTAGAAATGTCTGTTGAGATCTTCTGCCCATTCTTGGATTGGGCTGTTTGCTCTTTTGATATTGAGATGCATGGGCTGCTTATCTATTTTGGAGAAAAATCCTTTGTCATTTTCTCGGTTTGCAAATACTTTCTCCCATTCTGAGGGTTGCCTTTTCATCTTGTTTATGGTTTCCTTTGCCATGCAAAACTTATTAAGTTTCATTAGTTCCCATTTGCTTATTTTTATTTTTGTTTGCTATGATTTATGTCATAGAGTGTTCTGCCTATGTTTTCCACTAAGAGTTTTATGGTGTCTGGCCTTATATTTAGGACTTTAATCCATTTTGAGTTTAGTTTTGTGTATTGTGTTAAGGAGTGTTCTAATTTCATTATTTTACATGCAATATTCCCAGAACCACTAATTGAAGAGGCTCTCTTTTCTCCACTGTGTATTTTTGCCTCCTTTATCAAAGATAAGGTGACCATATGTGTGTGGGTTTACCTCTGGGGTTACTACCCTGTTCCATTGATCAATATTTCTGTTCTTGTGCCAGTACCATACTGTCTTGATTACTTTAGCTTTGTAGTATAGTCTGAACTCAGGGAGGCTGTTTCCTCCAGCTCTGTTTTTCTTCCTCAAGACTGTTTTGGCTATTTGGAGTCTTTTCTGTTTCCATACAAATTGTGAAATTTTTTGTTCTATTTGTGTGAAAGATGCCATTCGTAGTTTGATAGGGATTGCATTGAATCTGTAGATTGCTTTAGGTAGTATAGTCATTTTCAAAATGTTGATTCTTCCAGTCCAAGAACATGGTATATCTCTCCATCTATTTGTATCATCTTTAATTTCTTTCATCAGTGTCTTATAGTTTTCTGCATACAGGTCTTTTGCCTCCCTAGGTAAATTTATTCCTAGGTATTTTATTCTTTTTGTTGCAATAGTAAATGAGAGTGTTTCCTTAATTTCTCTTTCAGATTTTTCATCATTAGTGTATGGGAATGCAAGAGATTTCTGTGCATTAATTTTGTATCCTCCTACTTTACCAAATTCATTGATTAGCTCTACTAGTTTTTTTTTGGTAGCATCTTTAGGATTCTCTATGTATTATATCATGTCATCTGCAAACAGTGACAGCTTTACTTCTTTTCCGATTTGGATTCCTTTTATTTCCTTTTCTTCTCTGATTGCTGTGGCTAAAACTTCCAAAACTACGTTGAATAATAGTGGTGAGAGTGGGCAACCTTGTCTTGTTCCTGATCTTAGTGAAAATGGTCTCAGTTTTTAACGATTGAGAAAAATGTTGGCTGTGCGTTTGTCATATATAGACTTTATTATGTTGACGTAAGTTCCCTCTATGCCTACTTTCTTCAGGGTTTTATCATAAATTGGTGTAGAAAGCTTTTTCTGCATCTATTGAGATGATCATATGGATTTTCTCCTTCAATTTGTTAATATGGTTTATCCCATTGATTGTTTTGTGTATATTGAAGAATCCTTGTATTCCTGGGATAAACCCCACTTGATCATGGTGTATGATCCTTTTAATGTGCTGCTGGATTCTGTTTGCTAGTATTTTGTTGAGGATTTTTGCATCTATGTTCATCAGCGATACTGGCCTGTAGTTTTCTTTTTTTGTGACATCTTTTTCTGGTTTTGGTATTAGGGTGATGGTGGCCTCATAGAATGAGTTTGGGAGTGTTCCTCCCTGTGCTGTATTTTGGAAGAGTTTGAGAAGGATAGGTGTTAGCTCTTCTCTAAATGTTTGATAGAATTCACCTGTGAAGCTATCTGGTCCTGGGCTTTTGTTTGTTGGAAGACTTTTAATCACAGTTTCAATTTCAGTGCTTGTGATTTGTCTGTGTATATTTTCTGTTTCTTCCTGGTTCAGTCTAAGAAGGTCGTGCTTTTCTAAGAATTTGTCCATTTCTTCCAGGTTATCCATTTTATTGGCATATAGTTGCTTGTAGTAATCTCTCATGATCTTTTGTATTTCTTCAGTGTCAGTTGTTACTTCTCCTTTTTCATTTCTAATTCTGTTGATTTGAGTCTTCTCCCTTGTTTTCTTGATGAGTCTGGCTAATTGTTTATCAATTTTGTTTATCTTCTCAGAGAACCAGCTTTTAGTTTTATTGATCTTTGCTGTCATTTCCTTCATTTCTTTTTCATTTATTTCTGATCTGATCTTTATGATTTCTTTCCTTCTGCTAACCTTGGGGTGCTTTTGTTCTTCTTTCTCTAACTGCTTTAGGTGTAATGTTAGGTTGTTTTATTGATATGTTTCTTGTTTCTTGATGTAGGATTATATTGCTAATAACTTCCCACTTAGAATTCCTGCATCCCATAGGTTTTTTGGTCGCCATGTTTTCATTGTCATTTGTTCCTACGTATTTTTTTAATTTCATCTTTGATTTCTTCAGTGATATCTTGGTTATTTAGTAGTGTATTGTTTAGCCTCCATGTGTTTCTAGTTTTTTACTAATTTTTTCCTGTAATTGATATCTAGTATCATAGCATTGTGGTCAGAAAAGTTACTTGATACAATTCCAATTTTCTTAAAGTTACCAAGTCTTGATTTGTGATCCAGGATATGGTCTATCCTGGAGAATGTTCCTTGAACCCTTGAGAAGAAAGTGTATTCTGTTGTTTTGGGATGGAATGTTCTATAAATATCAATTAAGTTCATCTTGTTTAATGTATCATTTAAAGCTTGTGTTTCATTTATTTTCATTTTGGATGATCTGTCCATTGGTGAAAGTAGGGTGTTAAAGTCCCCTACTATGATTGTGTTACTATCAATTTCCCCTTTTATGGCTGTTAGCATTTGCCTTATGTATTGAGGTGCTTCTATGTTGGGTGCATAAATATTTACAATTGTTATATCTTCTTGGATTGATCCCTTGATCATTATGTAGTGTCCTTCTTTATCTCTTGTAATAGTCTTTATTTTAAAGTGTATTTTGTCTGATATGAGAATTGCTACTCCAGCTTTCTTTTGGTTTCCATTTGCATGAAATACCTTTTTCCATCCCCTTACTTTCAGTCTGTATGTGTCCCTAGGTCTGAAGTGGGTCTCTTGTAGACAGCATATATACAGGTCTTATTTTGTATCCATTCAGCCCGCCTGTGTCTTTTTGTTGGAGCATCTAATCCATTTACACGTAAGGTAGTTTTTGATATGTATGTTCCTATTACCATTTCTTATTGTTTTGGGTTTGTTATTGTAGGTCTTTTCCTTCTCTTGTGTTTCCTGCCTAGAGAAGTTCCTTTGGCATTTGTTGTAAAGCTGGTTTTGGTGGTGCTGAATTCTCTTAGCTTTTGCTTGTCTGTAAAATTTTAGTTTCTCCCACAAATCTGAATGATATCCTTGCTGGGTAATCTTGGTTGTAGGTTTTTCCCTTTCATCACTTAAATATGTTCTGTCACACCCTCTGGCTTGCAAAGTTTCTGCTGTGAAATCAGCTGTTAACCTTCTGGGGATTCCCTTGTATATTATTTGTTGTTTTTCCCTTGCTGCTTTTAATATTTTTTCTTTGTATTTAATTTTTGATAGTTTGATCCATATTTGTCTTGGTGTGTTTCTCCTTGGATTTATCCTGTATGGGACTCTCTGTGCTTCCTGGACTTGATTGACTCTTTCTTTTCCCATATTAGGGAAGTTTTCAACTATAATCTCTTCAAGTATTTTCTCAGTCCCTTTCTTTTTCTCTTCTTCTTCTGGGACCCCTATTGTTTGAATGTTGGTGCATTTAATGTTGTCCCAGAAGTCTCTGAGACTGTCCTCAATTATTTTCATTCTTTTCTCTTTATTCTGCTCTGTGGTAGTTATTTCTACTATTTTATCTTCCAGGTCACTTATCCGTTCTTCTGCCTCAGTTATTCTGCTACTGATTCCGTCTAGAGAATATCTAATTTCATCTATTGTGTTGTTCATCATTGTTTGTTTGCTCTTTCGGTCTTCTAGGTCCTTGTTAAATGTTTCTTGTATTTTCTCTATTCTATTTCCAAGAGTTTGGATCCTCTTTACTATCATAACTCTGAATTCTTTTTCAGGTAGACTGCCTATTTCCTCTTCATTTGTTAGGTCTGGTGGTTTTTTACCTTGCTCCTTCATCTGCTGTGTGTTTCTCTGTCTTCTCATTTTGCTTAACTTACTGCATTTAGGGATTTCCTTTCACAGGCTGCTGGTTTGTAGTTCCCATTGTTTTTGGCATCTGCCCCCAGTAGGTAAGTTTGGTTTAGTGGGTTGTGTAGGCTTCCTTGTGGAGGACACTGGTGCCTGTGTTCTGGTGGTTAAGTCTGGATCTTGTCTTTCTGGTGGGCAGGACCGAGTCCGGTGGTGTGTTTTGGGGTGTCTGTGACCTTATGATGATTTTAGGCATCCTCTCTGCTAGTGGGTGGGGTTGTGTTCCTGTCTTGCTCTTTATTTGGTATGGGGTGTCCTGCACGGTAGCTTACTGGTCATTGAGTGGAGCTGCGTCTTAGTGTTGAGATGGAGATCTCTGGGAGAGTTTTTACCTTTTGATATTACGTGGGGCTGGGAGGTCTCTGGTGGTCCACTGTCCTGAACTTGGCTCTCTCAACTCAGAGGCTCAGGCCTGATACCTGGCCAGAGCACCAAGACCCTGTGAGCCACACAGCTGGAAGAAAAGGGAGAAAAAAAAATAAAGAAAGAAAATAAATAAAATAAAGTTATTAAAATAAAAAATAAATTATTAAAAATAAAAAGTAATAAAAAATAAAAATATAAGAAGAAAGAAAGAAAGAAGAGAGCAACCAACCAATAAACAAATTCACCAATGATAACAAGTGCTTAAAACTATACAAAAAAAAAAAAAGACACAACCCTAGGACAAATGGTAAAAGCAAATCTATATAGACAAAATAACACAAAGAAGCATAAACATACACACCCACAAAAAGAAGATAAAAAGGGTAAATATATATGTATATAAGAAGAGAACAACCAAATCAATAAACAAATTTACCAATGATAGTAAGGTTTGAATACTAAACTGAGATAAACTTAAAACCAGGAACAAATTAGATGCAGAAAGTAAACCCCAAGTCTACAGTTGTACCCAAAGCCCACCATCTCGATTCTGGGATGATTGGTTGTCTATTCAGGTATTCCACAGATGCAGGGTACATCAAGTTGATTGTGGAGCTTTAATCCGCTGCTCCTGAGGCTGCTGGGAGAGATTTCCCTTTCTCTTCTTTGGTCTCACAGCTCCCAGGGGCTCAGCTTTGGATTTGGCCCCGCCTCTGCATGTAGGTCGCCTGAGGGCGTCTGTTCTTCGCTCAGACAGGACGGGGTTAAAGGAGCCGTTGATTCGGGTGCTCTGGCTCACTCAGGCCGTGGGGGAGGGAGGGGCATGGAGTGCGGGGTGGGCCTGCGGCGGCAGAGGCTGGCGTGACGTTGCACCAGCCTGGGGCGTGTCGTGCGTTCTCCCGGGGAAGTTGTCCCTGTATCCCGGGACCTTGGCAGTGCCGGGCTGCACAGGCTCCCAAGAGGGGAGGTGTGGAGAATGACATGTGCTCGCACACAGGCTTCTTGGTGGCGGCAGCAGCGGCCTTAGTTTCTCAAGGCCGTCTCTGGGGTCTGTCCTGATAGCCGTGGCTCGTGCCCATCTCTGGAGCTCGTTTAGGTGGTGTTCTGAATCCCCTCTCCTCGCACACCCTGAAACAGTGGTTTCTTGCCTCTTAGGCAGTTCCAGACATTTTCCCAGATGCCCTCCCTGCTAGCTGTGGTGCACTAACCCCCTTCAGGCTGTGTTTGTTCACTCAGCCAACCCCAGTCCTCTCCCTGGAATCTGACCTCCGAAGCCCGAGCCTCAGCCCCGAGCCCCCGCCCGCCCCGGCGGGTGAGCAGACAAGCCTCTCTGGCTGGTGAGTGCTGGTTGGCACCGATCCTCTGTGCGGGAATCTCTCTGCTTTGCCCTTCATGCTCCAGTGCTCTCCTCTGTGGCTCCCAAGCTTCCCCACCCCCATCTGCACCAGTGAAGTGGCTTCCTAGTGTGTGGAAACTTTTCCTCCTTCAAAGCTCCCTCTCAGAGTTGCAGGTCCCATCCCTATTCTTTGTTTTTGTTTTGTTTTTGTTTTTGATTTTTTGCGGTACGCGGCCCTCTCACTGTTGTGGCCTCTCCCGTTGTGGAGCACAGGCTCCAGACGCGCAGGCTCAGCGGCCATGGCTCACGGGCCCAGCCGCTCTGTGGCATGTGGGATCCTCCTGGACCGGGATACGAACCCATGTCCCCTGCATCGGCAGGAGGACTCTCAACCACTGTGCCACCAGGGAAGCCCCCCGTCCCTATTCTTTTGTCTCTGTTTTTTTCTTTTTTTTTTTTTTTTGCCCGACCCAAGTACGTGGGGATTTTCTTGCCTTTGGGGAAATCTGAGGTCTCTGCCATCATTCAGTAGGTGTTCTGTAGGAGTTGTTCCACTTGTAGATGTATTTTTGATGTATTTTGGGAGAGGAAGGTGATCTCCACGTCTTACTCCTCTGCCATTTTGAAGGTCCTCTATCGAAAGTTTCCATCGTTGACCTGTCCATTCAAGTAGCTCATTTTTCTTTGTGTTTCCATTTTAATTTATGATTTATTTGACTGAATTCAAAAATATATTTTTTGTAGTTTTGTAGATCAAAAAGAAAACTTCTTATATCTGTTACTTTGTCTACAAGTCCACACACAGTTGCAATTTAAAGGCATATATTTCTGCGTGGTATAATTAAAAATGTGTTCTTCATCTGGAAATAGGAATGCAGCTTATCTATATAAATCTTTTCGGGTGTATTGTGGGTTCCCAATTCTCAAATGAGATTTATGGTAAATGGTTCTTCACACTTTATGATGTAAAATGCATGTGTGTTAGTGGTTATGATGAGATTAAAAGAATTCCATTTTTTAAACAGCCAATTATGGTTATATTAAGGCATAAAGATCCAGACCACAAATGGTCAGGTCTATTACGTCTTAAAAACCCATTATCTGAACATTATGCAGTCATTATTTATTATGACAGTTGAACAAGATAGCTTCATGAACATGATCAAATCTGTTCACTACATAGTCTTAGCTCTAATATCTATATAGGCAGCTGCTTCCAACAGGACTGCAGGGCTAAGACCAAAGATACTATGGAGAAAGTAGCTGCCTTGTCACATGATGTGAAGTATTCCTCCTGGAGGGGTTACATGAAGCGTATCTTAACCAGTAAGGCATGTGCCAGTTTGCAGAGCGCTGCAGAACCTTGCAGATACTTGTGACTGATGATCAAGGTGGAAGAGATGGCTAAAACCTGTACAAGGGAGCCTTTGCTTAATGATTAAAAAAAAAGTGTTGTAAGACATTTGGTAGCATAATGTCTTGTTAACAGCCATGATATCCAGAATTATTCAGACCAGGGCTTGAAATTCACCTCTGCTTTTTATTAACTGTGTGAACTGGGCAAAACACCTAACCTCCGTCTCCTTTTATTTTTCATTAAAATGAGAAACATAATCCTTCTCTTCTGTGCTTGTTCTGAGTATTCGGGGAAAAAAGGTGAATTAAGTAAAACGAGCCTGGGAAATAATTTACATATTTAGATTAATCTATTCATTGGTTTGTCTGTACAATGATCATAAGTTTAAAGAAGTAAAACCTATAGAAATAAAATGTATTCATTTCATGGAGATTATTATGGAAATTTATTGTTATTTGCTTGGTGCTAATGAATAGTGTTAATTTTAGTTTACCTTCAGTAAAACCTGATTATTTTGTTTTGCTCAGCCAGCATTCTTCACACTAGGGGTTGATTTCCACACACACCTCTAGCCCTGCCTCTCTCCTAAGGGGACCTGTCCTTCCTTTGTGTTCAGCCTAAATCAGTAATGTTACAAATTTCAGTCACCTGTACTAGAAATTCAGAGACACCTTCAAGTATTTCATTATCTATATAGAAATCGTTTTTACAAACTTCTGAAATTTACCCAGCACGTTTTTTCTTGGACAATTCTTGCTCTATATTTACTGTTCTTATCAAGGCCCTCCTGTCTTCTCTGCAGTTGTTGCCTGGTCGACAACGCACCACTTTTCTCTGCCCTTCCAGTTTTGTTCTGTTATTGTGAATAAGCTGCCCAGACTTCTATAAAAGCTGGTGTCCACACTCATACTTTAGATTCCTTTCCCTCCCTCCTCTGCAAGGCACAATTCTACCAGTTTTATAGTCTTTCTCCAGACTCTATTTTTTCTCTCTAATGAATAACTCAGACTAGCTATAAATATACTAGAATTTCTCCATCTTATATATATATATATATATAAAATATATATTTATATATAATAGATATATATATTTACTATATCTATACTATATACACATACTTGCATAAACACAAAAATAAATTCACATCAAACTAAATATATATCTATACATGTGATGTATGTATATGTAGATATATAAATATACACATCTAGATATACCTATATCAGATCTATCTACTACCTACTGAGCTATCTCTCTGTTTATTATCTCTCATCATTTTCTTTGTTATTTTGCCTGTATCAGTCAGCACAGGCCGGATTATGCTCTGGCATGTAGGAATGCCGGAATCTCAATGAGTGGCTTAGAACAGCAAAGACTCCTTTCTGCACACACTGCCTGTCTCCCACCAGTTGGGAGGCGTCTGTGCTCACTGAATTTCTTTCGGGTGATGAAGCAGTCTTCACCTTGAATGCTTCTGGTTGCCATGCCAGAGCAACTGAGATCTCTGAAGGATCTCAAACCAGCAATTAAATATTTTCACCCAGAAGTAATATTCATATCTTAATACACATGTCATATCTTGGGCACCACTCAGGGTTAAGGAAGCTAGGAAGTTCATCCATGTACCCAGAAGGCAGAGTTAAAAATATCTGATGAATGCATTATTTCCGCAGACAGTCTACCATGTTTTTTCTTTCAGATATTTTCCATGTTGGAATTACTTTTCTTTTTTTAGTTGAAGTATAGTTGCGACAATCTACCTTTTATCAATAAATATTTGGTTCTCCCCATAGGCAATATATACTCACCCAGTCCCCGAAGGAGACAACCCAAAAGTTCAGTCCAGTAAAAACATCATGGTATCCAATTTTAATTTCAGGAGCTCTGAAGGGTGCTCAGTTATGTCTTTATCAGACCCAAGTGGTTCCCCTTGATCCAGAAACCTATGCAATAAAAGGATGAGCTCTCTTTCTCCTCATACATTCAAATTCCATAGGTGGAATGGGGATTATATGATTACAATAAATTCCTGTATTCAGATAAGTGAAGAGGAAATTAAGCACTTGGTCTATAGTAATTCTGAGATGTCTTTGGGCGATTAAGTGGGGATGGAGGCCTCCCCCTGGGATGTAGCTCCCTTGTTCCTGGAAGGCCCTGACTCTGCCCTCCTGCAAGTTGTTCCTTTTTTATATCCTCTTTGCTCTACCTGAAGGGATTTGTGAAATGTGTATCTTGTGGGTGCTGAAGAAATTTTTAGCCCACAGTATGGACCTAGACACCTGGGGATACAAATTTTGTTTTAGGTCTTCAATAGTTTTCTATTTTCTTTCAGGTAGTTAGAAAATATAGTCCTCTCAAAAATGTAATGAGCTTTTTGTCTGTTTAATTCAGATGGCCTCCAGGTGCTAAGAGCCCAACGAAACTGATAACATAGTAAACAGAAGGGCCAGATTCAAACCTATGCTGTGGGGTCCAGTGTCTGTGTTCCTGGTTACAACGCTGCAGTGACTTTCTTTCTGGACATTTAACTTTCCCACCTGTAATCACTTTAAAGGGCAATGATTGCAACATCACCATATTTGTAAATCTTAAAATATTTAGAACATACTAAAGGTCTATTCTTTGTATATCAAAAAGACCTAGTTTATTTTATTAAGTTTATATATCGAGGTTTTGAGATCATAGAGTATTCCAAGCTCACTCCATTTTATCAATTTTTCACTATCACATCTTACCTAACAAGCAATAATGTATCTTACAAGTGATATTATCACCCTCAATCATATCAACTTCCCTAATACAGATTTCACACAATTTTTAAAATTTCTAACCAGTAACATTGCCTTAGTTTTATGTTTTAGCAGCACCTCATATTGTCACGTTACTCAAAACAATGATAGTCAGTATACAAGTTTTTTTGTTGTTGTTCCCATATCCAATTCTTGCGACTAATCTTACTTTACTCCGCTCTTATATATTTACAAATACAATATTATTTTGCAGAATATGTATGTTGTTATATTGCTTATATTGTTCTGTAGCAATTGATATTGGTTTTCCACCTCTTAAAAAATGCATTGTATCTTGATTCTGTCACTCACCAAATTGATAGCCATCTCTCAGAGGTAAGAATCTTCTGCAGATTTGACAGGAATCTGCCATGTTATCAATGAGGTAACTGCTGAAAATGTTAAATAGGTTACAAATCACATAGTACAGACCTCTAAATAAAGAATTTTACATTTTGGGGGCCTGATTATTTAAGCAGCAACAGAATAAGAAGCTATGGTCATACGAATAATCCATGAGCAGCTTATCTTCAAAGATAGCACTGGCTCAGAGGTATATTATCTGGGACTGTGGGGGAGGCAAAAGGCACAAAACAGAGGCTAGAAAACCAGTGTCTCCTCAGCATTCTGATACTTACAAGCTAGGAGACGGACAGTCACCCAAGCACTACAAGTTTTAGTTTTGTATATTAATCATAAAATGACTGTCTTGTGTACATTACAGTCACATTGTAAGCATTCTTGTGCAAGGACGTTAGACATTCTATCGCAGTCATCATAGTATCAGCTGCAGTATCACGAATAGCTTTCTATATGAGAAAGGTACTTATTTGTTTGTTTTTTAATTTTATCTTTCCAGTAAGCCTAGGGTGTAGGTACTGTTAAATACACACTATCTTTTTAAAAAGAGAAAACAGAGGCCCAGCGGAAATACACAAGTTGTTAGTTACTGACAAAGTTTAGTTTGGGAATGAGATCTAACTTGACATTATGCAATTCTGTAAAATACAATGGATTTAAAAACCCTTTGTAAAGTGTAAAATTGGTTAAATGTAAAACATTATGCTTCCGAATAGAGTGTAATTAAATAAACCTCAATAATTTGACACCAATTTTTATTAGATTACTTTACCTTTTCCTTTGTTTGTAAGAGATTATGCTTAATTGTATTAACCAATGTGAAAATCTTACTTAAATGAAAGTTCTCTGAGAAAATTAAAACTGCATTAATAAAAGCTCTGGAAAAACTTATTAAGAAGCAATAGAGCAATTTTCATTAAGTAACAACAGAGTGAGAAACTGATAAAGATTTAAAAGATGCAGTAAATAGTAATAGGACTAGAAATGGCTGATGAATATAGAAAAATTGATCAACTTCATTGATACAACCAAACATTGAAAATTAAATTACATAAGCTACAAAGTATGCAAACACGTAATAAGGATGATAAATAGTATTTTCCAGGGCAAATTAGGCAGAAATTCGCATTAACCTCAGATAAAGTTGGAATAAACACAAACTTTCTTTAAAAAATAATATATATGTTAAAAAATGTGTATATATACAATGTTCACATATCTTATTCAGTTATTTCTACTTCCAAAAAGTTAGTGAAATGATATAATATAAATTATGCTCAAAGCTATATACTTACAAATATTCATTAGATTGTTTCATATAATACCACAAAATTTAAAACAAGTATTTAAAAGCATGAAAATCACATTAGGAAATTATATTATAGTTTTCAAAAAGAATGTTATACTTCCACCTAATAATACCTTTTCTAAGAATATATAATAACCTTGGAATATGTTCAAATTGTTAAGAATAAATGTAGAAAGCTAAGTATATAATAATGCCCATTCTTTTTTAATTTTGCAATAGCTTTAGATTTACAGAAAAGTTTAGGAGACCAGGCAGAGAATTTCCACATATCATACACCAAGTTTTCCCTGTATGAACCTTCCCCAAATACCCTGTTTTTTAAAATTCCCTATATGAACTCTATATGAATTTCCCCTATAATACACTATTATGCATATTCCACTGTAATGGAAAGAAGATGGTGGGAGCAAGATTTCTAACTGTTGTAGTGGTAGTTCAAAGAAAGCAAGAGAATTAGGCTAGATCCCCCTAGATCTGTGTGGTAATTGGTAAGAGTTAGAGAAATCACTGTGGATTCAAGTTTAGCTGAATAAGGATATAGATAGTTTCATATAGAAATATTTACTGTGCGTATATACAAAGGTTAGTATACACACATACATCATTACTCAATCAGCTGAGAGGGCCTAGAAGCAATAACACCTCAGTAGCAAGGGACACATCTAACACCCAGATCTTGGCTTCTAATACCATTCTCCAATAAAAGGTCCAATTTTCCTTGGAAAAATGGCTGATTATAGGACTGGGGCAAGAAATATACAACATGAGCTTGGAGCAACTTGTATTGTCAGAAAGTGAGGAAGTACTAAACAAATTAAATAATAAGGGTATCTCAAAAGGACACAAGAGTCGACTGAAAGAGCACCCAATGCCAACTATGGGAAAATTTGAGCAAAATAATAATAGTAATAATAGTAACAATAGTAAGAATAATAATGATGATGATAATGAATTGCATCATAAACCAAAGTATAACATATGTGAGATCATACTGGCTTGTCTTTTCATTCTCTTAACAGAATCTTCTATATAGAGAGAGCACACAATTTTAATTTTAATGAAGTTCAATTTATAAATAACTTCTTTCATGGACTGTGCTGCTAATGTTGTATCTGAAAACTCATCACCAAAACAAAGGTCACAGATTTTCTCCTCGGTTTTATTCTATAAAGTTTAGAGTTGTACGTTTTGCATTTGGGACTGTAATTTCAATCAATTTTTCTGTAAATTGTAAGGCTTTGTTGATGTCAAGTTTTTTGCTTATGTACATCCAATTTTCCAAGCACCATTTGTTGAAAAGCTATTCTTTCTCTATTGAATTGTCTGTGCACATTTTTCAAAACTCAGATAACTGTAGCCCTGTGGTCCATTTCTGGGCTTTCTAGTCTGTTATCTATGTGTCCGTTCTTTTGTTCGTTCCATGTTGTCTCTATCATTGTAATTTTATGTTTAGTCTTGAAATTGGGTAGAATGAGTCCTCCAGTGTAGTTTTTCTTCTTTAGTATTAGGTTGACTATTCTAGATCTTTTCCTTACCATGTAAAACTTTTAATCATTTTGTTAAGATCTGCACAATAGCTTGCTGATGTAGTGATTGGAAATGCGTTTAATCTATAAATCAAGCTGGGAACAATTGGCATCTTTACAGTATTAAGTATTCCAATGTATCTTCATTTATTTGATTTTTCTTAGCAGATTTTTATAGCTTTCCACATATCAATCCTACATAGGTTTTGTCAGGTTTATACATAAATATTAATATTTCACTTCTTCATGCAAATGGTATTGTTTTTGCAATTTCAAATTCCAGTTGTTCATTGGTGATATATAGGAAGACAATCAACTTTTGCATACTGATCATGTATCCTACAACCTTGTTATGCTCACTTATTAGTTACAGAGCTTTTCTTATAGATTCTTTGGGGTTTTCTACATAGACAATATGGCGCCTGCTAGATATATATACCTCTCTTTCTGTATAAACTGTATGTATATATTTTTTATCTTATTGCACTAGGTAAAACTTTCAGTACTATGTTGACAGATAAGAGTGACAAGAAAGGACATCCTGTCTTCTTCCCAGTCTAAGTGGGAAAGTGTTCAGTCTTTCCATCATTATGTATGTAGTTAGCTGGAAGTTTTGTTTAAATATTCCTAAGTCAAAGAAGTTCTCTATCCTAGGTTTTCAAGATCTTTTTAATGAATTGGTGTTGGGTTTTGTCAAATACTTTTTTGTGTGTCAATTGATATGATCATATGATTTTCTTTATTAGCCCATTGATAAGGTGAGCTACATTATTAATTTTAAATATTGACTTCCCCCTAATAAGGAGATCTGGGTAGAGACCTCAGCCAAAGGCCCCAAAGAAACTCCAGTTGAAGACACCTGCATTCCTGAAATGAATTCTATTTCTTCATGGGGTATAATTTTGTTTGTGTTTATTGTTTAATTCAACTTGCTATTATTTTATTGAGGCTTTTCATGTCTAAGTTCATGAGTGGCATTGGTCTGTGATTTTCCTTTCATAAATGAATTAAGGAGTGTTTCCTCTGCATCTGTTTTCTGGATATTGTGGAGAGGTTGTGTTATTTCTTTCATAAATGTGCAGTAGATTCACCAGCAACATCATCTAGGCCTAGTGTTTTCTTTTGTGAAGGTTATTAATTATTGATTCCATTTATGTAACAGATACAGAGCTGTCAAGACCTCAGTTAAGCTGAAGAAGGAGAGCAGGACAGACAGGTGTCAGGGTCTTCAACTAAAGCAACAACCTGTCTTATATACAATGGACTATTACTCAGCCATAAAAAAAGAATGAAATAATGCTGTTTGCAGCAACATGGATGGACCTAGATATTGTCATATTAAGTAAAGTAAGTCAGGCAGAGAAAGACAAATATCATATCACTTATATGTGGAATCAAATGAACTTATTTACCAAACAGAACTAGACTCACAGACAGAAAACAAACTTATGGTTACCAAATGGGAAAGGGGGTCGAGAGGGATAAATTAGAAGTATGGGATTAACAGATACACACTACTATATGTAAAATAGATCAACAACAAGGCCCTATTGTATAGCACAGGAAACTATATTCAGTATCTTGTAATAACCTATAATGGAAAAGAATCTGAAAAAGAATATATATATAACTCTTCGCTGTATGACATACAGCAAGTAGGAAGTATACATAGGAGCTGTGAGCAAAAACATGTATGAAACTGGCAAACATACATAATAGTGAGTGAAAGAAGATAAACACGAAATAATATACTGTATATATATCTATTTATGTGCTATTAAATCCTAGAAAAAAAGATCTATGCTATTTAGGGATACATTGATACTTGGTAAAACTATGATAGAAACAAGAAAGTAATAGCAAAAAATGGTAGAATATTGGTTACTTGTGGGGAGCTGGTATTGTGTATGTGATAGGACACATGAGTGGCTTCTAAAGTGCTGACAGTATTCCACTTCTGTACTTACTTGATAATTCCAAAGATGTTTCTTTCATCATTACTCATTATACTGAACACTTTATGTGCATTTTCTATATGTGTAATATTTTATAATAAAATTAAATGAATAAAATAGTATTGACATTGGAAGACCAGTGTTTTAATTTGGTAGTTATGTTTGAGTGTGACCCTGGCAATCTTAACTAAAAGCTCTGCTCTTCATTTTCTCTTCTGAAATGAGTAGATTGGAATTTGAAATCTCTTATCATCTCATTGTCTCAGTCTCATCAACTTATTGTATATAATTTATAATGTTACTATATTGTTTTACCCTCATACCTATTCATTTGTTCATTCTATTCATTCAAGAAATACATATTAGATACATTTTATTGCAAGACATTATGTTAAGCACTGGGTGCAAAGCAATGTAAAAAATAAGTAAAAATAATATAAAATAAGTATAGTCTGGGAATAGTAACATTTTTTAAATGTTTGCAGTACATTTATGGCCTATATCTAGTTTGCCTTCATATTAAGTTGTGTTATCACACTCAAAATTTTTCATGCTTTAAAGTGTTTTTAGTAAGCTAACACTTAGATAAGTTTTTTTAGATTTATCCCTTTATTTTTTTCTAATTCTCAGTGGATAGGAGAAGAAATATTGAAACAATGGCAGTGTCTCAATTCTCTTATGTATACTGAGGCAAGAAGTCCTAACACAGGTGTCTGAATTACTCTTCTGAATACAGATAAAAAAATCTAATTGTCATTGAGTACATCCAAATGCAAAGCACTTTTCTTTAACCTGTGCAAAACAAAAAAACCCAAACAAAACAGTAAAGTAGATTTTATTGTTCACCACTCCCAATCCTGCTTTATAAATGATGGCCCTGGTGTTCATCCATAAGGTCACACAACATACAACTTGAGAGCTGAGTTCCAGGTTGACTCATGTTTTGTCTTGAAACACAGTAGCTGCCTCCTTGGCCAGGTGGCTCAAATAAGCAGAGTCCAGCCGCTGAGTACATATGTACCGCATGAACAGAGAATCATGCTATGGCAGGTGACTACATCACCCAGGTTGTTTATTATTTATTCTCCTTGGAGTGGGGGGTGGGCAGGGAGATGACACAAAACAAGTAACCCAAGCATTTATTTTCATGTAATTTGAAACGTCTTCTCAAAGTAATTTTAAATTTTAAAGAATATAGTAAATCACAGAAAATAACTGGGTAGATGTGAAATGGAATTAGAAATCATCAAGCTTCAGCCCCTTTTGCAAATGAGTAAACTAAGCCCCAGAAAAATTGTGTAACTTTTTCAAATTTTAATAGGTATTTCTCAACAGTGCCAGAGGGAAAAAACAGAATATTGAACTTGTTTAATCATTTTTAAACATTTTAGCAGGATTCATTTGCATACAAACAATGTGATAATTGCATGATTCATATTTATTTATTAGAGTAAGTCCAGGAGGAATTATTATAGGCAACATTTTGCCAACATAATTTCCAGGCTGACTTTAAAAAAGCTTCTCCTTGAATTATTGAAATTGATGAGGTTTTACTCTATGTTTACAACTAACCTTCAAAAGAAATTTATGAATTGCCTTGCTTTAAAAATGGCTTTAGGTTTTTAATGTCCTTTATATAAAATTACACCTTGAAATCAAAGATGAAAAACTAAATTATCTCCTTTATTTTACAGTGGGATACTAATATTCACTGACCCAGAATGCTGATTTCGGGAAAAGTAAATGTACTCAAGGTTTACTGAAATTAAACTAAACTCATGCCATCTCCTTAGATACTTATATACGTTTTTCTTCCTTTTCCTGTCTTCCAGAGTGGCTGTACCATTTTACATTTCCCCCAGCAGTGAATGTGAATTCCTGTTGCTCCACATCTGCACCAGCATTTGGTGTTGTCAGTGTTCTAGATTTTGGCCATTCTAATAGTGTGTAGTGGCATCTCATTGTTGTCTTAATTTGCATTCTTCTTATGACATATGATAGGGAACATCTTTTCACATGCTTATTCCTGTCTATGTATCTTCCTTTGTGAGGTGTCCCTGAAGGTCCATTTTTTTGTTTGCTTTCTTATTGTTGAGTTTTAAGAGTACTTTGTATATTTTGAATAGCAACCCTTTATCAGATGTGTCTTTTGCAAATATTGTCTCTCAGTCTGTGGCTTGTCTTCTCATTCTCCTGACAATTTCTTTTGCAGAGCAGCTTTTCATTTTAATGAAGTAGAGCAAGATCACATATTTTATTCAATAAAACTAATAGCAGCGTTGGCATAGGTGACATTGTTTATCTTTATATATTTGGGAGTCTTGTAGGATACAAAAGATTTAATAACCTTTATGGACAGCACTTATTTACTTAAGAAATGCTGGTATTTTTGTTTCCTGGTGCGCAAGGAGAGGGGATTAAGATCGCTAGTTAAAGGAGCTCCAGAGACGGCCACGAGCCGGGGGTTAACAGCGCGCACCCCAACGACTGACATTAACGCTAAGGCCGCTGCTGCCGCCACCAAGAAGCCTGTGTGCGAGCACAGGTCACTATCCACACCCCCCTTCCGGGGAGCCTGTGCAGCCCGCCACTGCCAGGGTCCCGGGATGCAGGGACAACTTCCCCGGGAGAACGCACGGCGCGCCTCAGGCTGGCGCAACGTCACGCCGGCCTCTGCCACCGCAGGCTCGCCCCGCACTGCGTGCCCCTCCCTGCCCCCGGCCTGAGTGAGCCAGAGCCCCCGACTCAGCGGCTCCTTTAACCCCGTCCTGTCTGAGCTAAGAACAGACGCCCATGCAGAGGCGGGGCCAAATCCAAAACTGAGCCCCTGTGAGCTGTGAGAACAAAGAAGAGAAAGGGAAATCTCTCCCAGCAGCCTCAGGAGCAGCGGATTAAAGCGCCACAATCAACTTGATGTGCCTTGCATCTGTGGAATACATGAATAGACAACCAATCATCCCAAATTGAGGAGGGGGACTTTGAGAGCAAGATTTATGATTTTTTTCCCGTTTCCTCTTTTTGTGAGTATGTATGTGTGTGCTTCTGTGTGAGATTTTGTCTGTATAGCTTTGCTTTCACCATTTGTCCTAGGGTTCTATCCGTCCGTTTTTTTTGTTTGTTTTTGTTTTTTTTAACTTAAAAAGTTTTTTTCTTAATAATTATTTTTTATTTTAATGACTATTTTATTTTACCTTACTTTTTATTTTCTTTTATCCTCTTTCTTTCTACTTTTTCTCCCTTTTATTCTGATCCGTGTGGATGAAAGGCTCTTGGTGCTGCAGCCAGGAGTCAGTGCTGTACCTCTGAGGTGGGAGAGCCAACTTCAGGACACTGGTCCGCAAGAGACCTCCCAGCGCCACATAATATCAAATGGCAAAAATCTCCCAGAGATCTCCATCTCAACACCAACACCCAGCTTCACTCAACGACCAGCAAGCTACAGGGCTGGACACCAAATGCCAAACAACTAGCAAGACAAGAACACAACCCCACCCATTAGCAGAGAGGCTGCCTAAAATCATAAGTCCACAGACACCCCAAAACACCACCAGACGTGGACCTGCCCACCAGAAAGACAAGATCCAGCCTCATCCACCAGAACACAGGCACTAGTCCCTTCCACCAGGAAGCCTACACAACACACTGAACCAACTTTAGCTACTGGGGACAGACACCAAAAACAACGGGAACTACGAACCTGCAGCCTGCAAAAAGGAGACCCCAAACACAGTAAGATAAGCAAAATGAGAAGACAGAAAAACAAACAGCAGATGAAGGAGCAAGATAGAAACCCACCAGACCTAACAAATGAAGAGGAAATAGGCAGTCTACCTGAAAAAGAATTCAGAGTAATGATAATAAAGATGATCCAAAATCTTGGAAATAGAATGGAGAAAATACAAGAAACATTTAACAAGGACCTAGAAGAACTAAAGATGAAACAAGCAATGATGAACAGCACAATAAATGAAATTAAAAATACTCTAGATGGGATCAGTAGCAGAATAACTGAGGCAGAAGAACGGATAAGTGACCTGGAAGATAAAATGGTGGAAATAACTACTGCAGAGCAGAATAAAGAAAAAAGAATGAAAAGAACGGAGGACAGTCTCAGAGACCTCTGGGACAACATTAAATGCACCAACATTCGAATTATAGGGGTTCCAGAAGAAGAAGAGAAAAAGAAAGGGACTGAGAAAATATTTGAAGAGATTATAGTTGAAAACTTCCCTAACATGGGAAAGGAAATAGTTAATCAAGCCCAAATTTTTGCTAAACCAAAATTTACAGAGTATAAAAAAGCCCTTGGGAGGAAAAAAAGCCCTTGAGCAGTTGACTTTCTTTTGTTCTTTGTTCTTTTGATCTCACATTTATTTTAGATGCTTTTCTAAGTCCTTCTTTCAGTTAAACACATTCACAGTTAAGAAAAAATAAGCCTGTAGCTCTCCCTGGTATAAAAATAATGAAAGTGCCATTTCTGTATTCTTTTAACATTTTCTTACAACTAACTACTATGAAAGTGTAATAAAGTTACATGCAAATACAATATATTGCCTTTTAGGAACTTACAGGTGAAAAGAACAAATAAGAAGATAATATGATAAGCATTAAACAACAACAACAGCAAAACATGATCAGCCAGGAAAACATGATATTTGTGTCTTTGGAGAAAATATCGAGAACAGATTTATATTGAATCTGACATGCTATATTGAATATAAATGATAAAGAGGACATTAAATGACAAGCACAGGGCAATTCAATGTGACTAGTGCATGTGTTGTCTAGGAATGTGTAGAAATTGGAGAGCTTCAAATTGAGTATTCTTTGAATATGCAAATACTTCCCATGAAGTGCTTACCATAAACCATTCTTTTATTACATACAAAAACAGAACCAGCTGCAAGTAACGAAACGTAAACTTTTGGTGGACTAAACAGATAAAGGATCTATTTTATATCTCACATTACAATATATGGAAGCTGTATATGGAAGCTGGAAATGGTTGCTGTAAAAAATCCCTTTAATAAACCAGTTTGTCTCTTCTCTCTGCCAGTCTTAGAATATTGACCACCTTCTTCATTTCTGTCATCTTGTGAATGTACTGAATTCTGATAAATCTATAGATTCTCAATCCAAGGAAAGCCCCCCCTACCAAAAAAAGAACTTAAGAATGGTACCAGGTACATCAATAACTGTCTATAAAATATGATTATCAGTAAAATATTCTTTTTGATTCTCCCCTGCCTTTGATACAGAGCAATCAGTGATGTCTCAACCCCAAGTTTTCTTACAAATAATTTCCCAAAGTTACTCAGCAGCATTCCACTTATCATCTTACTGGTAAAACGGAATAGCCATCCTTAGCTGCAAGGAGCTTGGCTAAGTGATTATCTAGCTGGCACATTGCTTCCCCACTAAGACAGGAAGAAAGGGCAATGGGAATTGGATAAGAATCATCTTGCTATGCTGCAACTTTTGCTAACAAATCTGTGAGCTTGCTAAAAATACCAAATGTGATTTTCTCTCAAAAAATCATTTCCTTGTCATTTAATAAATGCTTCCTTTCACTTCATGGCTCTTCCCTCAATTATAGATTCTGTGAGTTTGCTTAATATGTGAGACTCACTGCTCTGTAATTCAGAGGATTCAAGTTGAATACCTTGTCATAGAAGATATCAACGAATTGTCCATCCTTCAGTTCAATATGCACTCTAAATGACACACTATAAATTTAGGACAACAGACATTCAATTTCAATTAAATTATTTAAAAACTCTTGAATGTGCCATAAATTGTCCATTGTATATTTATAAATCTTTTGCTAATTAGATCTACGATATTTATTGGTTTCAAGCTCTCTCTTTCACAGTGAAGAACATGGTTAAGTCTTCACTGAATTTCTTATCTATTACCTTTGTGCTTCTTAAAAAAATGTGTACATTTGACAATAATAAGAATAACACTTTAATTAAATAATCTCTCAAATTTTCATGTCACTCAATTATCAGTAAAATGTTTTCAGCATTAGAAACACATATGAAACACTTGTACTGTACACCATCTGCCTGTACCATTATGCTAAAATGTCATGTGTTTTAAAAAATAAAAACAAAATATGAATTAAAAAATAACAGAATTTCCATACTAAGCTAATACCTGAACGCCACATACACATATAGTTTATCACTGTTAAAAAAAAAAGCCTGGCTTACTTCACTTAGCATGATAATCTCTAGATCCATCCATGTTGCTGCAAATGACATTATTTCATTACTTTTTATGGCTGAGTAATATTCCATTGTTCATATATGTGTATAAATAAATAAATATATATACATATATATATCCCACATCTCTTCTTTATCCATTTATCTGTCAATGACATTTAGGTTGCTTCCATGTCTTAGCTATTATAAATTCTGCTGCAAATTGCTTATATGTGGAATCTAAAAGAAAAAATATTATACAAGTGAACTTTTATACAAAACAGAAACAGAATGGCAGATTTAGAAAACAAACTTATGGTTACCAAAGGGGAAAGGAGAAAAGGGATAAATTAGGAGTTTGGGATTAACAGATATACACTATTATATGTAAAATAGAAAACCAACAAGGAAGGACCTATTGTACAGCACAAGGAACTATACTCAATATTTTGTAATAACCTGTAAGGGAAAAGAATATGAAAAAATAAATATATATGTATGTATAACTGAATCTCTTTTCTGTACACCAGAAACTACAGCAACATTTTATTGAAGTATCAACTATACTTCAATAAAAATTAAAAAAAAGAAAAATGCAAGTTTTTTAATAATCTTACTTCTAATATTGATTTTTATTGCTTTATTGTCAATTATATAATTACTATTTCTCCTTATCACAAGCTGTTGAGGAGAATTTATGTGAGTGTAGAAGAAGCTGAGTCCTTCATTTGCTTGTTGCTTGTTGTGTTTTTATTCTTAGTGTTCTTAGTAATTATTTCTTAAAATAATCCTTTTACATTTATGTAGTAACAATGTAATATAATCTATATCCAAATGTCCAGTTACTGATAAACTGCAATTTTTCTGAAATCAGTGAAATCTAAGAAAGAATAAAAATATCAACAACCACTATTCATTAGAGAGCTGAAGTTATTGTTATAGAAATACAGATAGTAATTGAATAGGTGTACATATCAAATGAATACACATATGTAGAGATAAGTACAGAGGTGTGTATATATTTTAAACAGTTTCATGTAATTTAATAAGCTGGACTTATTTTCTTTTTAATATCTATGTAGAGAAAATAGAAATTTGAGTAAGTTTTTCTTACTTTACAGTGGATTATCTTTTTCACCCTGATTGTACACAACCACATTTGGGGAGCACCCTTCCAGCTGGAGGCAAAACTAAAACTTGATGTTACTTACCCTGTGTTCTCTTGGTAGATTTCACTTTTTAACCTACTTGATATATAATCTATATATTAGCACACCTATAGAAACAACTTGTATGTACCGTTAGTTCTTCTGTTGACACAGCTTTCTCCAAAGTAAAATTTGACCAATTCAGACTACATTTAAGTATCTTTAAATTGATATATTATTTGAACTCTTAATTAAATTTAACACATTAGATCCTTCTTTGTTTTATAACTATCTCAATTTTTATCAAACAATGATCATTGAATCTAAATTGCCACCACTTTTTTTCTCTCCTTATAAATAATAGAAAAATATTTTAGACTCAGTCCATAGCAATTTAAAACATACAGTTTCTCATTTGGAAAAACCAAAAATGTTTTTAAATAAAGGATGTCTATCTTTTATATAACTCTACTGTTTAGATCTATATTCCTGAGTAACATTCCATTTGCCTGTTTTTATTTCACAATACCTTGAGATATGGACAATGCAGAGATAATTAAGAAATAAATGAGTAGCCTGAGAAAATTAATTTCAATAGTGTAGTAAAGCAGAAACTGGAATGCAATGAGTTGGGAATTACAAAGTAATTGATGGATAGAATGGAGAATGTAAAGAATGACATTTTAAATGATTTTACAATGAACTAGGAGAATCAGTTATTTTCAGAGTGTAGCAGAATAGAAGAGGTGGTTTTGGATTCTGATAAGCAGGAATAATTGAAGCAGAGATGATATGAGGTAAAGCGTGAGGTACCAAGTGCTGGGGAGGTGGAAAGAATAAGATCATTAAAAGCTGTGGTCATAGACTTGAATGTGTGTGTGTCTAATTAGATCCTGGAAATAGAGTAGTTTGAAGGATAAACAGTCTGTATGAAGGTCAATTCAACTGAAGACAGACAAAAATTGTTACTGTTAAATACGTTTGGTGACTGGGAGGCTAGCATTGATAGGCAGGTGTATAAAGGAAGTACTTCTCGAAAGGTGGCAGAAGGTTATTTAGAGAGAGTAATCTGTAGTACTTATGAAAACACGTCATAGTTGGTAAACTATCGTGGCTCTTTTCCAAAGTTCTATTTCATACTATTTACTACTTATTAATGTTAATTTTTTTTTAATTTTATATATCTGTGAAAGTACAACTGTAAAAAACTTACGGACATAAGACAAATGATTGGCATGTTTCTTAGAGCTGCCTTCCTCTTAATAAAGACATGTTCTTTTCAAAGTGTTAAAAAGTGTAACATTTTAATATGCCCATATTTTAAGAGTTGTCCTATCTTTTTTTCAAATTACAAATACAAAAATGAGAACTGGCTTTATATCTAACGGAAATAGCAATATGGTCTAATAAAAAGGTAAGTGCATTCAGAGTCATACCAAGGGTGTGTTTTCAGCACTAAGTATTAGATATACATTAAACTTCAGTTTCCTTGAATATAAATCAAGACTAATAATATATAATAAATATATAGAATTTATGTTAACTTGTATGTTAATATATGTAAAGATGTGTTATAAATTCTATGAGCTAACTAACTTTGTGATTAAGTCTAATATTGATTGAAAATGAAAATACAATTTTTCCACTATTCAGTTTAATATTTTATTTACCTTATTATTACTTTCAAATTATAATTTCAATTATAACCCTCAAAATTCCTGAGATAATAGTTGAGGTATCACATCTCCCCTGACATCCTTGTACTTTTTAATAGTAAGGCTTTAGAACACTCATCTTTAAAGCATCCTTTCTTTTTGCTTGTTTGTTTTTAATAGCTATTCTTAAATGGCTGTTCATAGAATGGCTACCATATTCAAAGGACTTTGCTGGAGTATAAACTCACCAAAATGCTGAAGGATTTATTCTCAGTTTTTAGAAGCATTTAGAAGCATTTAACAAATCAGGTCACTATGATTTGGTATGTAATGATGAGTCAGAAGTGAAGAATATGGCTTCTAGGGAAAATTATCATAACCCCAAATATCTTTTAAATTTCCCCCATTATGAAAGTTGTCAGCCACGATGAGTCATTTATCAATAAAGTGAAATCTGGAAGTTGAGATAAGTATGAAAAAGGTTGAACAGTTTGAGAAAGTCTACTTTAAGTGAAAGTATTTTTTGTTTAAATTGTCACCGTGTGTCTGCGTGTGTGTACGTTTGTGTGTGTGTCTGCCTGTCTATAAAACAGCAGGAAATACCATAGGTTAAAAAAGCTGAATTAAAAAGAAGAGGGGAATTAAGTAGATAAGCAATGAAATATATATAAAACAATAGAGTTTATAAGCTTAAAGCAAGGAGGGGATTATTATGTACACTTGTAATTTGACAATTTGATTAATATATAATATTCCTCAATATACCTTGTAATATTAATTGTCTTCAAGTCTACTCTGTCTGATACAAATATTGATACTCTGAGAGGGTTTTTTGTTTTGTTTTTAGTGTTTACATGATTGCAGTTTTTTCGTTTTGGTTTATCCATAACGATATTAAAATGTTTTTCCTGAGGAACTGGGTCTTCTTTCTTTAAAAAAAAAAACCTTGACTATCTTTGTCTCTTAATAGTGACATTTAGTCTATTAGTATTTAACTTAGTTATCACTATAATTGAGATTAGATGTACCATTTTTTTCTTAGCTTTTTTTCTCATCCCCTGCACATTTTTGTTATGCTAATTTTGTCTCCACTACTGAATTATTATTTAAACCTATTTATTTTTAATTGCTTGCTCTAGGTTTCACAACACATCTCTGTAATATGAAACATTCTTGTCAAAAAAAAGTCAATACCACTTAATTTAGAGTAGAAAACATTGTACTATCAGTTCCTCCCCATATCCTCACACATACTTTAATCTCCAAGTTACATTGCTAAAATTGTTATTTTAACCACAAAATATTTTTCTACTATTTTGTTTGAGACAGTGTATTATCTTTAAAAATATCAGAAATAAATAAAATGGTTCACGTGTATTGTCTTCCCATTTTCAGCTCTCTTCATTTCTTTTTGAAGATCCACATTATAATAGATCCATCTATTTAAATTTCCTTCTGCCTAAAAAACCTTTGTTTAACTTTTTTTTTTCCATAGCAGGTCTGCTGGCAGGAGACTTTTCTACTTTTTTTCCTCTGAAAAAACTCATATTTTGCCAAGATTTTTGAAAGGTACTTTAGAGGAATGGGCAATTCTGGGTTCACAGTTTGTATTTTCAGTATGTGAAAGAGGACCTTCTATTGTCTTCTGGCTTCGGAAATTTCACGTGAAAAGTCTGCTGTATTCTTAGATCTGTTTCTCTATATGTAAAGTTTTTTTCCACTGTTTTTTAAAATTTTTCCTTATATTTGGTTTTCAGAGGCTTAACTATAATGCATTTTTTAAAAAAATATTCTTCGCTTGGGGTTCTCTGAGACCCTTCTATCTGTGTGTTGCTATCATGCATTAAATGTAGAAATTTTACAGGCATCATTTTCTTCTTTATTTGGTACAATAGTTGTAATATTGTCCCACAGTCCCTGGATTTTTTGTTCTCTTTTGTACTCTCTTTTGTATCTTTGTTTTTAAGTTTGTATAATTATTATTGGCCTATCAAACTCTATGGATTTATTCTTTTATTTACTCTGAGGATTTTGGTAAACTTTTAAGTCTTGAGAAACCTTTTGAAGGAATACTGTACCTGTGCTATCCTCTATAAATATGCTTTATGTAATAGATTATGTATCATTTAGCATTCATATTTAACCCTTTGTTATACTTTCAAATGCTTCACTGAAATTTCCCATCTGTCCATACCTGTTGCCAAGTTTTTCACCAGATTCTTTAGCATCTTAATCATGACTGTATAGATGAATATGTCTTTCTGATCTAACACTCAGATAATCTCTGCTGCTACCTTGTGACTTATGTAGGGTCTGAAGTGTCAAAGAGCTTTTCCCCATGCTTCGTGGACTGGTCCCTTCCCAAGCAGCACAACTGTTTCTTATTTTTATAATCTCTGAATTCTCCTCTTCAGCTCAGTCTTAGGAAAGCCCTGTGTGCCTGCCATGGGCGTGGGCTTTCTGTTTTCTCCTACGTCCTCCAGAATTAAATTTTGCCTTAAATTTAATTAAATTTGCCTCATGTCTATGGAGGTTTATTGTGAGAGTGAGTGTCCTGCCCCCCACCTGCTCCCCCATGATCACAGACTCCTGATTTGTATCAGTACAGGATCTTTGGTCTAATTTGTGTCCCTGCCTCACTCACTGGGTCAGGTGGCTTTTTCTATAATCCTTCTCCCAGAGAACTTTTGCCTTATCCCTCCCACAGTGCTAAGTGCCTTACTTGCTTGTCATTTGCTGAAAGACTTGTGGTGAAGCAGGGCCTTTCTCTCCCCTGCTGCAGGAGCAGATGGCTTTTGCTTTTACCTCTCCCTTAACAGCAGTGAATCTTTGTCAGGGATCCAGAACAGGAGTATTCCTTGCTGCTCCAACAGTATATGGCTTTACCATTGTATGAGTGTAGAGCCTGGGGAGCAGACTGAGTTTTGTGTCCTTGTACCACAAGGCAGGGCTGGCCTAGGTCTCCTGCCTTTTCCTTAGCCTTTGAATTCATGGTCAAGACCTGTGGAAATAGCTGCTGAGTGAGTGTGGATTCCATGTATGTCTGTGACCCTGACCCCCTGCCATTCCATCCTGTCAGTGTAGCCCACACTCAGGCTGTAAGAATGTGTATAGCCTGTTTTCCTTGCTTTCATGGCAAGGTTTGGTACCACTGTCCTAGAAGTGAAATGGTTCATCTGTCTCAGGTATCCTGGGAGGAGGTTGTTCTGCCTAGAATTTAGTTAGAATGTTTCTGTGCAATTACCCTTCCTTACTCTCAGTAGACTGAAGTTCCCCTTGACCTTCAAAGTTGGAACATGCCACAGTGAGCATGGTTCTAGTGTTCAATGCTATACAATTTTCACAGTTCCTAAAATTAAGCCTAGTATTTCACCTGGTACTCAAGAGAAGAATATTTTCTAATATTGAAAGTATGTTGGATTCTTGAGAGGAAGTCTCTTTGGTGGCAACTTCCACAGAGATTGCTCAAGGGTAATCTGACTGTGATATTTGCATAACTTGCCTACCTTATCATGTGACCCTTATATAAATGACAAATACACTGTATAACTTTAGGGCTGTATGGTATATTAACCTTCATCTTTTGAAAGTCCAACCTAAAACAAAGACCAGAATTATACTCACATAGGTTCACATCATAATAATGATTTTTATCCTAAGTGAAACACTGAGAATGAAACAAAAATTCAAGACTTACTTCAGTAATTAATTTTTTCTCTGACCTTGAAGAGGTAATTTGATCCCAATTTTCTTTTCAAATAAATATTAGGGTGCTCCATCTCTCTTTAAAAAATCATGTCAATTAAGTAGGCAATGGGTTAGATCCTTCCAGGTGTATAAACGACTCCCTGAGTGTTAATTACATTGTACTACATTAAGCCACCAATGCCTGAAATTCAGTGAATTACTGCTCTATTACACTAGATCCTCCCCTAATGACTTGAAAGACTCAATGTACTTTCAGAAATATCCAGCTTTAATGTTAGGGATTCTGTAGTGTTCTTTGCAAAACTTGAAGAGAGGTGTATTACCTATATGAGGCAAGTGTTCTCACTACTAGTAGAAAAACAAACCTGACAGGAAGCTTGAAAGCGAATTAGATTTTATAATACACCCACTGCTTTTAATTTATGAGATGTACTTTAAAGGGAATAAAAAATATGCTAGTTGAGAATAACTATTTAAGTTCATCATGCTAAACAGAACTCCCAAAGCATAAAGCAAAGGGTGTCCCAAAACACTTAGTAGTATAACACCTGTCAAAATACTTGCTAATTAGTAAAATCTAAGAGCAGTTCATAGTGAGTGAATGTAGTTTTCCATACTTTCAAATTGAGTGCATTTTCAGGACTTGAAACATCACTCTACATTAACATTGAATGGCATTTTCTTGAGACTTTTATTATGTACTAAAAGGTTTTACAATTTTAGACAAGTATGCCTACATGATGAGCTACTAGATAGTATTTTTTCATTTTATCATAATAGTGTGTCATTGTTATACTAGTATTTTCATGTTAATTTTCAGATCTGTTGATGTAATTAAGGATATTACTAACTTCAATGCGATTTATTTTATCATTAGTTCTTTATCAGAATTACAACTGCAAGACGTAGTAGCATTTTTAAAAATGTCTCCACAATTTAAATTTCTTCGATATACTATTTTGGCTTCACGTTCTCCTACTTGATAAAAGAGCGCCAGAGACTGTTTTCTAAACTCATTTTTCTCTCCCTTCTGTTTATGATTTTCTATTCTTGTGACATCACCTTCACCTCTGATCAATTGCTTCACAAAATATCTTATCTATTCCGTAGCCCTATAAATATCCAAAATAAATTTACATTTTTGTAGATATCTGTTTCACAATCAAGTATTTAAAATAAAAAGAAATAAATCTTGACTGCTAAGTCAGCTTGTGCTCTGAGCATCTTCCAGTCGTATTTGACTTTTCCAAATGCTACCTGTTCTATAATCTAATATATTTTCATAAGAAAATATGTTATTTGAGACTTCTTGTTTCAAAGAGACTCAGCACATGTTTCTGGCTCACTTTGGAAAGATCAGCTCTGAAAGATGTATAGAAGGAATTATCATGACACATAAGCAATGGCAGAGAAAACTGAAAAGAAAAAAAAAAAACACACAAAAAAACCCCACAAAACACTGAAATGTATGGAGACTTCTTTTTGAGATTTTGTTATGATTTTATGTTATGCTTATGTACGAATACTATGATGGATACACATTTATGTGTATCATAATAAAATGTACATTTTGCATCTTTGTTTATAATTTATTTTAACAGACTTTTAGATATGGATTGATTTATGATTACTATCTACAGCTCCAAATCCACATTTTATACTCTGATACAGGAACTGGAACTCAGGAAACTACATTGCCCATACATTTTTGTCAGTTTAATTTTTATTGCACTTTGGAGTCACTAGAAGAAAACTGGAAGTTAGGAGGCAAGGAGAATGACATCTTTCCTTTTCTATATTCCTGCCAGCATTACCCAGAGTTGGAAGGTCCTCAGTACCAGCAAGTTGACCTAGAGGGTTGAAACAGCTCTTTCAACCCTAGAGGGTTGAAACTGTGCCTCTTAAAATATTCCTTCCTCTGATGTCTGAGCAAAAACATTTCACAGAACTCCACTGAAGTCCTGAGGTACGGAATGTTTAGATGACCCATTTCTAAAATATGTGAATTACAAATGCAAATTACCCCTTATTCAATCTCCTGATTTCTGGGAACCCATCCTGGTCCTTTTTGTTTTCCTGTCTTTAGGGTGATACTGCACCCTGCACTTATATTCTCTGTCCTATTTACTTTTGCTTTTTAGCCTTCTTGTCTCTGTAAACAATTCCTTATATTAAATCGATCATTTTAAATACCTAGTATGGTTTCTGTTTTATTGACTATTCCCTGACTAATACAAGATATTTAAGATCAAGCTATGAATTTCAAAATTAATTTCCAATTTTTTTGCACTTATATTAATGGAATTGATGCATGAAGATGCATTTTTCTCTATGTTTTTTCACCTGTTTACCTAGTTTTAAAATATCTATTAACATTCTGTGTTCCAAAAGGCAGTTTATTTTGATTCATATTTCCTTCATCAAAAACAATTTTTATTAACATTATTCACAAGTTTTAGCCATTTTTAGAGTTTAGAGTTTGCAGTCCTTTGAATGGATGTTTTGTTGAGAATATTCAAATTCATTTTTATAAACCACAATTTTCACATATATAAAGTACTTCCTTTTCTTGGGTAGCTTGTGGAGAGTGGTGGGAAAGGATGCACTCTAATTTTGTTTTACATTCTAGAGATTAAAGTTTTAAGTGATTGTTCTTAAATTCTTCTGCTTACAAATAGAAATGTATTGGAATAGAAAACTAGCATTGAGAACCCTCAGTGTACCTCCTGGTACCACTCACAATTTTTTTGAACGCATGATAATTAGAACAAATGGAACAAATGGTAGAAAGGATAGAACAATTAGTGCATGCCCATCTGCTGTACCAACTCCTGCCAACAGAGATATCAGAGATTCATACACATATAATCATTCTCTCTTATTTTAAATAAAATAACTGCATATCACTCTGCCTTTTAGCCTTTGGTGTTTATTCTTTCTATTCCAACATTAATGCTTTAGCTTTTTTTTTTTTTGAAATATCCCAAACAAGAAAAAGTTCATTCATGCTCTCGATATCATTGTATTTTTTTCAATATATCTAAAGGTAGTTTAGATTTATTTTCAATGAATGTTCCACTTTAGAGTAGTTTTAGAATTACAGAAAAGTTTTGAAAATAGTACTGAGAGCTCTCAAATACCGTGAGACCAGTTTCCCTTCTATCTATATCTTATAATAATATACTTATCACAATTATGAACTAATATTGATACATTATCTTTGGCTAGAATCCATAGTTTATACATATTTCTTTATATTTTACCTAATGTTCATTTTTCAGTTATGAGATCCCAGCCAGGATACAATATTGCTTCCCTAGACTTCTTTTGGCTATAACAGTTTACCAGACTTTCCTTGTTTTCGATGATTTTGACTGTTTTGAGGAGTACTGGCCAGCTATTTTATTGCAGGCCTCTTTATTGGGATTATTCTGACTTTTTTTTAATGACTAGAGTACAGTTATGGATTTTGTGGAGGAAGACAAGAGAGGTGAAGTATAATTTTCATTAAATCATACCGAGAGGACATGGCTCATCATTATTGGTTTTGACTGTGATCATCTGGCTGAATAGTGTAGCTAGATTTCTCCACTGTAAATTTACTATTCACTTCTCTTCACATTTTACCCCATGGAAGAAAGTCACTATGCACAGGCCACACGTATGGAGGAGGGATTTCTGTGCATAGAATCTACATGAATTAGAGGAAAACTTTTCAGCTTTTCATCATTGAGCATGATGTTAGCTGTGGTTTTGTCATAAATGGCCTTTTTTATATTGAGCTACGTCCACTCTGTACCAACTTTGTTGAGAATTTTTATCATAAATGGAACTTACATTGAATTTTGTCAGAAGATTTTTCTGCATCTATTGAGATAATCATATGCTTTTTATTCTTCAGTTTGTCAATATGGAGTAATATATGAATTGATTTGAAGATATTGAACTATCATTGCATCCCTGGAATAAATCCTGCTTGATCATGATGTATAATCCTTTTATGCATTGTTGAATATAGTTTGCTAATATTTTGTTGAGAATTTTCACTTTTCATCAGGGATATTGGCCTGTAATTTTCTGTGTGTGTGTGTGTGTGTGTGTGTGTGTGTGTGTGTCTTTGTCTGGTTTTAGTATCAGGGTAATGCTGGCCTTGTTTGGAAGTGTTCCTACCTCTTCAATATTTTGGAATAGTTTAAGAAGGGTAGGTATAAATTCTTCTCTAAATGTTTGGTAGAATTCTCCTGTGAAGCCATCTGGTCCTAAACTTTTGTTTGCTGGGAGTTTTTTGATTAGTGATTCAATTTCATTACTGGCAATTGATCTATTTAACCTTTCTATTTCACCTGATTCAGTCTTGGAAGACTGTATTTTTCTAGAAATTTATGTATGTTGTTCAATTTGTTGGCATATAACTGTTTGTAGTATTCTTTTATGATTGTATTTCTGTGATATCAGTTGTAATTTCTTTCCTTTCATTTCAATTTTATTTATTTGGACTCTTTCTCTTTTTGTTCTTCATGAGCCTGGCTAGAAGTTTATCAATTTTGTTTATCTTTTCAAAGCATCAGCCACTGAGGGAGGCTCTCTCTAGTTTTCTGCTCTCTTAGATTTATTGATCTTTTGTATTATTTTGTGTGTGAGGGGCAGTGTGTCTCTATTTTATTTATTTCCATTAAAGGTCACTTTTTATGCAATAGATTTTTATCAGTGTTGCAAAGGCATAGTGTCGTGCATCCACCATAATATATCCCACAGAACATTTTTACCAGCCTAAAAAACAACCCTGTGTTTCACTTATTGTAGCATTAAATTTAACATTAGCTCCACAGTTCTTGGAAGTTCTCTATTTTTATTTTTCCCACTGTTTTTATCTTTACATTTCAGTTTGGGCAGTTTTTACTGGCCAATCTTCTAGTTCACTTATATTTTCTTAGTTGTGTCAAGTCTACTGATGAGTCCATCAAAGGCATTCTTCATTTCTCTTACTATGTTTTTTATTTCTAGTATTCCATGTTGATTCCTTCATAGATTTTCCATCTCTCTGCTTTAATTTCTCATTTCTCCTTGCATGTCCTCCACTTTTTCTGCAAAGCTCTTCACATACTAATCATAGTTATCTTAAATTCCCTATCTGATAATTCCAATATCAATGTTATAGCTGAATCTGGTGCTGATGTTGTCTTGTCTTTTCAAGCTATTTTTTATTTTTTGACCTTTGTCACCCCCCCCCTTTTTTTTTTTTTTTTGAAATCCAGACATGTTAAATCAGGTTACAGGAACTGAGATAAATAGGCCTTTAGTGTAGGAATTTTTGTTAAACTGGCAAAAACTTGTGCTGTGCTTAATATTGTAGTTATGGGTGCATGAGTCTTCAGATTCCTCTAATATACTTTTTTTCCTGTATTCTGTCTTGACTCTGGGTTTCCCTGTGTACTTCTCCTTAAAATTTGTCTGTGTGTTTCAGCAATTTCATCTGTAATCCACATTTATTATAGCAGAGCCCTTTTCATGTGATGGTAAGGTTTGGGTGTGCTCTATAATCTTCCAATGATATCTAAGTCTCTTATTGAGCCTATGTCTTGGGACTATGACCTTCACAAGCATTTTTCTATTAGTGTATATATATTTTTCTCTTTCTCCTACAGCCTTCCCAGGTTGCAGAGTCTGCAATCTATTTTCTTTAAGCATCAACCCCTTGTTTTCTATGTGTTTCTCCCCCATGCCACCATTTTCTAGGTACAACAGGAAAGCTGCAGGGGGCCAGAGTGGGAAGAATATTGTTCGCTTACTGAGGCTAAGGCTCTGGCAAATTTTTTTCTCTGGAAAACAGGCCTTTGTTATGAGTAAAATATGGGCATACTTCACAATGCTTACTCTTCCCTTCCTTCACCAGAGGCAGTGGGGATTTTTTTCAGATCTTCACTGTGAAAGCCCATCTGCTGATTATTTTCCTTCAGATATTCTATTTATTTAGTTAAAAATATGAAATTATACCAACTATGTTTTCTGGTCATACCAGAAATAAATTAGAAAGTATGATGGAATTGTATAACCCTTACTGGGAGCAATTGATGGGTTCAAGAAGCACAATAAAGGAAGACAGTGATTAATCATCAACTTAAAGCTAAATGAGAAAGCCAGAGATTTTCCTTAGCAACATATTAAGGGATTCTCAGCAGCAGCAGAGAGCAGGAAATTCTGCAGGATCCAGGATCAAAGACTGGGATTAACTAGGTGTAGATGAGCTTCTAGTAAAGTTTAATTCCAAATTTAGCAAGTCTGCAACACCAAAATCAGAGCAATGACTGAAAAAGAGCAGAATCCTGATCTATGGGATGAGAATCATCTGAGTGCTTGGAGTCAGAAACTTGGAAATTTCAGATTTCCTTGAAATACTCCTTGGCCTGCAAAAATGTCCCCTTCTTTCAGTCGAAGGCTAGTGCCCTTCTTTTGCTTGGAAACTGTATATGGAATCTCAGCTTTGATAGGTAACACGTATTCCCCTGCTCTCTTGCTTCATACTAATTTTTTTCTTGCCACTTTCCTTAGTAGAGAACACATATTCCACACTCTCCTGGCAATTTACCACATGACACACAAAGGTAAAGGTTTTGAAATGAGTCAAGAATATAAAAATGTTCTACCAGGGTCCCATCTGCAGAGTAAGCAGCCTTGTTAATTGGGCCATGTTTCCTGAAGTTCTAAGGATTAATGCTGTCTTAATGGTACAGAATATCATGAAACATTTATGCCAAGCCCCTAAAGAGAATCAAAATGTAAGCTCACTAGAGAACTGGAACGTGGCCTTTATTTCTACAATAGACAATTGCTTAGCATTTGACAACTAGCTCTGTTTTCATACTATTAAGTCTTAGTAGAAAGGAAACATTTGACTTTAAGATACTAAGTGATCACACAGTTCAAGCTATCCATCAAATGTTGATTTCAGTCTACTCACCAAGTCATGATGTCAGGGGCATGCAGCAACAATCCATTGTAATTTGGAAGTGGTACTGCCAGGGTAACACACAAGCAGGAGCGATAACACCTGTGTCAATGAAATGGTCAGCTCCATTGTCACTTCTCCCTTACACTACCTTTGAGCACACAGGGTGTCTCTTTTGACAAGCTAGAGAATGAACAAAGAGACAGAGACTAATCAGTGATGGGTCGACTGAATATTTGGGTATAAACCAACATGAAACACTTGCTTATATCAGGGAGTATCCCTAAAAGACAGTGAATACGAGAAGTTCTCCACTGAGCAGAGCTTTGGACAGTGCATCTAGTTATCTAGCTTGTTTGGAAATAAAACCACCCAAGTGAAAATATATTCAGATTCAGAAGCAGTGGGGAATAGTATTGCTGGTTGGTAAGGGGCCTAGAACAGTAAATATTAGGAGATCAGTGTATACATACAAGGTGTTTCATAGTGTGAAATGCAGCATATAACTTATACTGCAATTTTTTTTAAACTATATGCCCAAGAATACTAAAATGCCAAGTGATAAGTTGAATCCACTTCAGTGTTTTAGGTGTGTTAATAGGAAACTGTAGAATCAATTTGAGCTCAACAGAATAACAGGAATTAAACTTTCAAACTCAACATGAGGGGCCATTATAGATATACTGAATAATGATAAGAAACTCAATCAAGCCAATTATGGCTTGTATGACTGACTATGTATTATCCCGAATACAGTAGACTCTTGGTATCCAATTTACCTAGAAAGTACTATTTAGGATTATTTTTTGATATTTATTTTTATTTCAGAACAAACTAAAATGCAACTACAATGCATCAAAAATTAGAGGACAAAGTAATTTAACTAGATTGAAAAGACCCGGTAACCTTCAAAAGACAGAAAATCCAATTATAATTAAACTGTTCATTAGTAACTGTAAGAGACAGAAGGGAATGTAATAAGGACTTGAAACTACTGAGAAAAAAATGGCAGGAAACATTCTATCTTATGTACATGGAATATCCATTCAGGAATAATAAAAAACATTTTTTCAGACATTCTTACAGCCAAATATTTTACATTAAAAAAAAAACATACTACGGCTTCCCTGGTGGCGCAGTGGTTGAGAGTCCGTCTGCTGATGCAGGGGACACGGGTTCTTGCCCCTGTCCGGGAAGATCCCATATGCCGCGGAGCGGCTGGGCCCGTGAGCCATGGCCGCTGAGCCTGCGCGTCCGGAGCCTGTGCTCCGCAACAGGAGAGGCCACAACAGTGAGAGGCCCGCGTACCGCAAAAAAAAAAAAAAAAAAATACTGAAAGACTGATTGAAGGATAATACTTCTTTAAAACACACATGTACATTAGCACATACACTTTGTAAGGAAAGGCATGGTATACAAGAAGCAAATTACAGAAATTTGAAAAATATGTTGAAAACTATTAAAATTTTTAAAACATTAAAGCAATATACGTTATTGTACTAAATCAGGGCATAAAGTATATGGTATATGTGCATTTAGCGGGTAAATAGCACACTTCAGGAAAAATAGTGTGACTAGCACTCTAGGGACCTAACCAATGCACTCTGCCAGTCACCAAGCTCCTTTCCTATTCTGGATTGTAGCACCGTGGTTTAGTTTTGTCTTTTTTTATAATTTCTTTGAAAGGAATCACAGAGTAGTATTATTTTCTGTTGAATCCTATTTCTCAATATTTGTCCCATTCATCCTTGTTGGTATACATAATAGAATTAGGCTTAATTTCAGCATTTTATACAATTTTATTGTATGGATCCTCAGTTTTGTTTTTCTGAGCAACGTACTATTTCCCCTTCATTTCTTAAGGATATTATTACAGGGTGTAGAATTCTGAGGTAACTCACCCCCTACTACAAGACTTTTAAGATGTTATTTAATGTTTTCGTGTTCTCATGGTTTCTGATAATTTTGTTTTTGTTTATTTGAGTTTCTTTTCTGATAGATTTCCTCTTTGTATTTGGTTTTGGTTTCAGCAATTCAATAGGATATGACAGTTTTCCTAGTTCATCTTAATATTCATCTTCTTTGCTATTCTCTGAGTGTCTTAGACCTGTGGTTTGGTGTTTGTCTTCAGTTCTGGGAATTTTATTTGTTATTTATTTCAATATTTATTATTCTGTCCATTCTATATTTGTATATGTGGGATCTACTTATGCATTCCAATTATGTGTCTGTTACACCATTTGATATGGTCCCACAGACCTTAGATGCTATGTTCTCTGTTTTTTTTTTCTTTTTTCTTTTCTTTTTTAGCCTTTTTTCTGTTTGTACGTGCTTCAGTTCAAGGGATTTCTACTGGTTTACTTTACCTTCACTGATTCATATTGTTGAACTTGGCTCTCTCTGGAATAAAGAATTCAGTACCACTAGTAGGCTTTTTTTTTAAGTCTTTAGACAATTGCAATATGCATCATTCTTCATAACCACTGTACTGAAGTTTAATATCAGAAGAACTGATGGAGAACGATGACACCTGGGATATGTTTTTTGCCAATTTCAAAAATATTCCAAAACAAGACAAGCAAATAGAGATAATATTCCATTAGTGATATAGCAGAACTGATGCAAGATTTTATACATGGACTAATACAATTTTAATGAGAGTGATCATAAGATATTTTGATGTTTTATTAGAACTGGAATCTAAAAACAAAAAAAATCAAAAAAATGACACAATCATTTTACTGACAATATGGAAACCAGAAGATGCAAACCTGAAGAAACACCATCATGACTTTCCTAATAGATCAAATGACTGTAGTATAAATTCTAAATTTTAAAAAAGATGAATTATTTTTGTTTGTAATGATAATACAAATACAAATTATGGTGGAGCACAGCATCATGATATAAACAATATTCTAACCAAATGAAAAATACCTATTCTTGAAATTGGTTGTGGTACATAAATATTTGAAATACATCGAAACTATGATATCTGACAATCAAATACAAGATCTTATGGTCAAAGATTATCAATATTTTTACATATATACACTATAAGATATCAGGATCAAAATTTTCTTGCAATAAAGCCAATGTTGAATAAAAATATATTTATATATGTATTTTAGCAGAATTTAGTACCTGCTGTTCCTTACCTGGTATCAACTGAATTAAGAAATGTTAGAATCATTGATTCTTAAAATTCTCAGTTTTTAAAACAAATCTATGGATCCTAAAAGTTTTAAAATTATTTTTTAAAATAAGCTAATATTTGTTGCATTACAAAAAATCAATTGAAAGGTGTTAATCAGAGTATTCAACAAATGGAGTATCAAAAACTTCAGATTTTAATGTGTTTATTTAACAGACAACAATTATTCAAAACAAAAGTTTTATAGCTGTTAAATTCTCTGAGACTTCTGAATTATATTTGAGTTTCAACTTAGGGCTTAGAAAATTACGATTCTACAATAAATTAGTGCTGTAAGATTATAGTTGGCTGTTTGCTTGCTTTGTCTCCTGTTTAAATAATTTGCAGTATAGATGGCAAAATGTCAAATTAGGAGTCAAAATATGTAGTTTTTTTATTTTTTGCGGTACGCGGGCCTCTCACCGCTGTGGCCTCTCCCGTTGCGGAGCACAGGCTCCGGACGCGCAGGGTCAGCGGCCATGGCTCACAGGCCCAGCCGCTCCGCAGCATGTGGGATCTTCCCGGACCGGGGCAAGAACCCGTGTCCCTTGCATCGGCAGGCGGACTCTCAACCACTGCACCACCAAGGAGGCCCTGTAGTTTTGTTTTTATCCATTAACTCATTCTTTCAAATATTAAAATGTATTAAATTAAGTATTTCACATACCTAGATATGCAGATTCAAAATGTAACACATTGAAATTTAAACAAGCAAACAACAGAATTTACAAGGTACCAAATGAGATAGTTTTCTTTTTTCTCCTGAGTTTATTACTAGGCCTAAAGAAAATAATCTCAGATAATCTTGGGTAGTTTACTGGTACTTATATTATTCTGGCTCCACTGAAAACCCTTTGTCTTTACCTGTAATGGTTCTTCATTTTATTTTATGGAGATCTAGTCCTGGTTCCTAAAAGTTTCTACGGTTATGTTTGTTCATTAATGCATTTAATGTTCCTTGTTATATTGCTGCTTCAATTTTTAGTATCTTGCTCTCATCAGGTTCTCACAGCTTGGAGTTTACCTTGAGTCATAAAAATTTGAGATTGTGACCTAAACTTTAATGATGTAGAACACTGCATGATTCTCTAGGGCTCGGTGGGACTAATGGGGGTCAGTGTACTTTTAATCAAGTGCTATAATGGACATACACTGAATTTTGTAGAATGGCCTATTAGGACGGAGAAAGATAATGTGCCAAGTCACGTAAATAAAATGATCAAGGGAGAAAAAATGCTGCAGATCTCGACTTAACTATGAGAATCCCACAGAGTATTTGCAATATGCTTTTAGCTAATGGCCATAAATAAGCATATATTCTATGCAGAATATTTAACTTTTATATCATGAAGGCAGAGGGTGATAGCAGAGACCTAAAAGAATTTATGAATAACAAAGTTTAGAGAAGAGGAATATCTCCTCCAAGGTTAGATACAACATTTTTCATTAAAACTGAATTAAAAATAAAATATTTTAGATGTGAAATTAAGTTTTTCCCCAGTTTATCTTTTGATGCTCATCATGTCAGCTTGCTCCAGAGAACTGAGACATTTGAGTCAGAGTTGTGTTAATCCAGAAGGGCTGAGAGGGATTAAACCTGTCCATTGTTATTAGTTACCTGAAGCACTACATAAAGAAAGATTTGGGGCTGTTTCTGCATTCAGCAAGCAAGAGCATTATAGTGGAAGAGAAATGCCCAAAATGGACCGTGGAAGGGTGATTTTGGTGGCATCATGACAATGCCTTTTCCATCTAAAACCTTGATTTCTTTCAAAGTTAAACATAAATTTCAGTGTGTATGTGCATATAGTTCTTAAAGCTAAGTTTCCTCTTACCTTTCAATTGCTTCAATTGTAATTTGTTTTGCATAAAGACACATCCATGCATGACTTTTTCTAAATGCATAAATGCAACTGTATTCTTACCTTTAAGCAGTTATTTTTATTTGTAATGACTTATTTCTTTCTTATTTCTCCACTCCCACTTTCTTTCCTCTGTTATCTTCCACTCTGTATCTCAACATCTGTCCTCATTCTTAACACCTTGATGTTTATACTTTGGAATTGTATTTTTATGATCAGATAGCCCTGTAGAGGCATGTATATTTGTAAATAGGTAAACAGTCATAAGCGTATAGGAGAGAAATTTCTGTTATTGTGTTCAAACATAACATATCATTGCATACTTTTGGCCCTCTTGGAACTTTTTATTCTCGTGCAATAGCATGAGATGGAAATCCATACGTGCTATGTATCAATCCACTTAGTCATACTTTTTAATGTCTACTAAACTCTACCTGCTTTGTATACACTATAATTTTCAGTCATTTTTCTGTTGGAGTGCACGTACTTTCTTTCCATGTTTGCTTGTTATCAGAGATCTTTGCCCTTTAGAAATACATTTTAATAATAACTGCCAAATAATATTTTATTAACTTTTATATTTATGTATGGAATTTTGGGTACCCATTCATACGTAAATGAAATTTGTTTTTGAGTTCCTGATTTTAAAGTCTTGATTAAGTATGTATCTTCTACTTCTGGAATGTGTATGTATTTTTATTCATTTTTAAGGTACACATATTGATGTTTTTTAAGACTATTTCCATATGAATTTTATTTTTAAAATACTGTGAGATGAGTACTTATGTTTTTAAAAAAATCAGATGATGGCAAGATATACCTGAACCATTAATTAAATAATATATTTCACATCAACTTATCACATTTTAATTATTCTCCTGTATAATGAGGTCTAGTGGGTTATTAATTTCTTCCTAGTCTAGTAAAATATTGATTTAATTACAGTGAGCCCATAGTGTGCTCCTCTAATGAGATATTCTCCAGTCATTGTTATACTTTAGTATCCTTTTCTTGGCTACACTAAAAAATTTGTTCTTTCAGATGAAATTCAAGAATAGTTAACAGAATTCAGAAAAACAAAAATAACAGTGTAACTCTTAGGGGATATACAGTGTAGTTTAATTTAAATGATAGACATTTTCTGAGAATTTATATTTTTATAATATTGTCTTTCCAACCAAAGAAAAAGCATTTAAGAGAGTAATCAAATATCCGTACAGAGAATGTTACAATATTTGAAACCATATCTGGTATACATTCAGTACATAGTCAGGCAACTATTTTCACATAAAATTAGTACATAAAAATAAATCGCATCCATGAATAAAAAGGCAAATAATCTAAAGTTTAGCCAGCAGAACCCAATCAAGATTTTTTTTTTTTTTTTTTTTTCCCCTGGTACGGGGGCCTCTCACTGCTGTGGCCTCTCCTGTTGCGGAGCACAGGCTCCAGATGCGCAGGCCCAGCGGCCATGGCTCACGGGCCCAGCCGCTCCGCGGCATGTGGGATCTTCCCGGACCGGGGCACGAACCTGCGTCCCCTGCATTGGCAGGCGGACTCTCAACCACTGCGCCACCAGGGAAGCCCTCAAGATATTTTAATCCAGTATAAATTGAATATTAAAACCAGAAAACTTCCTTTCCATGTGAAAAATTTGCTTCATTTTGATATTCAATTTATACTGGATTGAAATATTGTGAAGATTTTTGTGTGTCTATTTGATCACTTTATTAAATGCTCTGTATAACAATTTTTAATTTTAATTTATTATTATTATTATTAGGTCTCAAGGATAATGAGATCTCCTACTTCACATAAAAACATATTTTATTAAGATAACCTTAAATGTCTAATTATTTTTGATTTAGGTGTTTGTTTCACATCTTATGCACATTGAGGTTTATTACCATTATATGTTCATCATACATCTCATCATCATTATACATATAATATACTTATATATTCTTTCTATTTTCATTATTGTTTTTTACTTGAACTTACATTTGCTTGACATTATTATTATCTCCATTCTTACTTTTTTGCCCCATCTTCCTAATGAAATTAATACAAAGATTTGTATATTAGTCTGTTTTTTGCAAAGAATATATTACTGGATTTAACCTTCTGATTAGGTAAGGTTAAGCAGAGGTAACAAACCACCCTGGACTTTCAGTAGCTTAGAACAATAAAAGTGAGTTTTTCACTATTTTACGCCTAGTTCTGGTTGGGTCTGGATACACACCGTCCTGAATTCACTCAAGGCCTCGGGTATGGTTAGAGCAGTTGTATTTCATAGTGATATTAATTTAAAGTCACCTGTGATGACTCTCTTTTATTAGCACATGTTGAATTTTTACCCTATCATCTTTATAGTAAGAATACACTGTTGATACAAAACTCAGCAGACACTTGAATGATTTAATCCTTATTGATAAAACTTTTGTAATTAAGGCTATTTTTGTTTTCATAATTTGCTGAAGCCATATAAAATATAGAAGCCTGTAAAAAATTAAACACTTTATTCATATATTGGACATATCTACATAGAAATAAGCTCAGGTTAAGACAAATCTCAGAGCCAATGCAGATCTGCAGGTATAAGCATACTGCATAGATGATTATTTTATTTGGGATTATAGTTTAAAATAGCGTTTGTGAGAACTGTGAATAAGTTTATTACATATAAAGAAAACACAGTGGCTCTCATAAACATCTGTATTTTCTGCTCATTAAGGAACACGAAATAGTGTTTAACTACTGATCCAAGAGAAGAGTACCCCTTACAGTGAAACCTCGGGATTCTATTTGGGTGATACTTATTTGGTACCTCTTTTTCTGGCCCTTTTTACTAATGACTTGAAATTAGTGATATTCCCTTATGATCCCAAAAAGAATCTTCGTGTTCAAGGTGTCTGCACATTGACTTCCATAGGAAATCTTCTCTCCAGTGCGTGCTCTGAAATTCTGGCTGCCCATGTTACTGGCCAACAACTATGGTCTTCTGATGCTACAGCCTCTGGCTCTCCTAAGGCACACTGTGCTTTGTTCTGCATGTTGAACAATAAGAAAATCATTTAAAACTCAATAGGTGGGAAGTCACCTCCTGCATGTAGTCATATTTGAAAAAAGGGTCTCCTATTATGCAGTATCATTAAACTTCCTCTAAGCAAACATACTGCTGAGACATTGCTGTTCAAGTATCCGCATTCCATATGTAACCAGCATTCATTGGAAACACTGTTCCTGTAAGATATAGTACATGAATATCTCTTCCATTTCAATGTGTATATTACAGTGAATTAATAGTTTATTTTTTCTGTTTATATTGATCAATTTCAACTGATAGTTTGGTACTTCCATTTTGAGTGTGGAAATACATGAATTAATACTCGATATCTGATATTATTTTTATCAATAATTCAAAAAATAACACACATTTTATTTTTTCATGAGTAAAGAATAATCAAATTTGTTTTACTGTTAATGTCACAACATTTTTTGGGGTAATAATAGTCTGAAGCATTAACCTTAAATTCATTTTGCATAGCTCTTGTCACACAGTAACATATAAAGCAGAATAATTTAGATTATGAAGCAGCATTTCATAGTATGTTTTTAAACGCATTCTCCTAATTTTCCATCAATATATAAATAATTTTCAAAGAAAATTACTTTGTAATGCTTTCAGAAGTACATCATTTCTCAAAAAATAATATAATGACAAGCCAGCAATTGAATTATGTCTTTTTTAAAAGTAATGGTATTAAGTGTGTTGAGTTTCTATAACAGTGACAAATGAAAAGGTACACAGTTAGAATTCTAGTTTTCTGAAGCTCTTATGAAAGCACCATGGTCTCCAAAAGTTTTGTTTAATGATTGAACAGATATTTCTTATGTTCGGGAACTCAGGGGCCCCATTTCCACTCTTCTATTTAATGCTACATATTATTTGGAAACTAGGACCCTCACAATGTTCTATTCACAAGTTCTTGGCATTTGGCTTCTGGGTGACCCTGCCAAAGGAAGGTAAGTCTCAGAGTGCTGGAGATTAGGAAGAGGGAGAGTACTCTTTCTGTTTCAACTTAGTTTTGGTAGTGCCCGTCCAGCAGCAGCAGATACAGCCGAATCCAGGAGATTCCGGTCCTTTGTAGCATCCCCAGCTCAGAGCATCTCCCCAGAGCCAGGTGTTAATGTATCCCTGCTGGTCCCAGCCTCACTCCTAGGATGTTTCTTCTGTGATAGCAGCCAGTCCTAGGCATCTCATTCTTAGAAGTTCCAGCCTTGTTCAGGTGACCCTACCTAATATTTATAGTGTCCCACATGGTACTAGAAGGGCAGCAGCAAATGAGAGACTCCCCCAGAATAAAGGGGAGTAGATATTTCCTGCTATTAATAAACTTTCGGTTACTTCATTTTCTTTTTTCCCAGTCAGTCATCTCCACACTTTTTCTACTGGTTTCTCGTACTAAATGTCCTCTTTTCGAAATATCTAGAATCATTTCTCTTTTGTTGACTAATGCTTACTACCTAGCTGATGCAATATGTAATATGATAAAATGACTCAAATTATAAAAGGAGATTTTTTTTTCTTAACTGTCTAGGAAAAATAAACAGGATCATAGAATGGTGGGTTTGGTCAATTGCTCTGCCAGTGATTGTGATATGTCCACTGGTAGTTTATTCATATCACATAGTTATGTTTAAAACTTGACAAGTCCAGATATATTGAAGAAAACAATTTTATAGGAGATTTAGAAATTGATTCTAATTGTTTTCTTTAATCAAAAGTCATCCTGTGAATAATTACAAACTGAGAGGCAGATCCATGTTTAATGTTAAAATCTAACAAATTTTATGTATATAAAAACATTTATATCAATTTTGAACTTTAAATAGTTTAAGGTTTTATTTTAATAATAAAAAAGCACATGCTCATTGTTAGCTTAATTTAATATAAATAAATTTGAAAATGCAAAATTATCCAAAATGAGCCACTCTTCTCCTAGGCCCATATTTCAGCAAGGACCACTAAGAATTTTAAGGTATATTGATTGTATATTAAAGTTTAAAATGTCAGGATTAAGACATGAAGAAAACATGAGAGTTCCAAAATGAAATCATGAGATCACTTGCAGAAATGGATGTACAGCAAAAAGGCCTATTTAGTGAATCTACAGAACAAAGAAAGATGAAGAAGTAGTTGCACAAATGTGCCCCAGTCCTTTCTTCCCAGGACTTATTTGGGGAAATGAGGAGCTGTTGTTGAGGGTCACTCCTGCAGGACGTGGCACTAATTAGTCCATTAAGTCCATCCCTTGTTTGCCTCACTCCAACCTTTCCTAAAGGCAGTGGCAGGTCAGTGACTCAGGGTTTCTTTGAGTCTCATGAAAACTGTGTTTTTGTTGGTAATGGAAGTTTTTCTGATGCTTAGTTTTCTTATTATCTGACAATGAGAAAACATGGTAAATTGTAAATATATAGATCACTGTTAGTCATTTCAAATTGCATCAAGGGTTACATATTCTATAAAAGTAGACCCAAGTTGTATATTATTTCTTAATTATTCTTTAAGAATATTTAACAAGCATATGTTCAAGAGTGTACAGGTAGAAATTAGATATGATTATCTTTAAAATCTTTATTTTATAGTTGTCAGTGGAGTGTTTCCATTGTTTTTTTGATATTAAATGAACACTCTATGAAACAATTAATTTTCCTCTCTTTTTGACACTAATTCTATCACCAATACTGCGAAAAAGAAACAAACCTATAAACAAAACTAAACAGTAAAACAATGTGTATGAGTCTAAATTCAGTATTAACTCCGATTTTAATATTTTACTCATCTCTATCTGACCTCCACAATCTATCAATCATCTCATCAATCTATTGTGGGAGAGAGACACTTTAAAATGAAGACACTCAACTTTCCTGAAATTATTTATGAAAAATAAAATGTTTCTCTTACCCAAAGTTTGCTTAATGAAGTCCTAAAAAATACCACGCTTTTACTTCTAAAGATTGCAGAGACTTAATGTCGCTGCACTACCAGCAATATCATATTTGTGCACATGTTTGAATTTTAAAGGTTGAAATTGCACACTTGGCTGACGCGATAACTTTAATATCACTAAGACACTATTTATATAAGAATAATTTAAGATAAAACCCAATCTGATAAAATTGGTATTTAACTTTTAAAGTAATAAGTTGTTATAAGAGGTATAATTTTTTAAAGAATTGATTCTTATAAATTCTTTTCTGGCAAAGTATTTTTTCTCTTATTATGATTATCTTATGAGCACACATAGAAATAATTTTAATTCATAGAATGTTTGGATGTTATGATGATTGATTGGGTCTTATGATCACTATGATCATTACCTATACTTTTAAAGAGAAAAATAGTTTGAATGTACAACTTAGAGAGAATTTCCTTAACTTATTAAAGCATTTCACTTCCAGTCAAAAGTCCATCACATCACTAGGACAATCATGCATTCAACACTCATCACACATGTGCACACACACACACACACACACACACCCATAAATATACATATTATGAAGCAATCACTTTTATATTTGGAACAATACTCAGTTCCAGAAAAAGTGAATCTACTATAAGTAGTGTAAATTTAAGGGGAATCATTTCAGAGTTAGAGATGATTTACAAAATCATTTGGGCTTGCTAAAGAAAGCAAATTTCCAGGATGATTCCCCCAAAATCACGCCTCATATCTCATAAACAAGAAAACTATTGTAATAGTTTTACAAAATATATTATCAATTTTCAGTTACATTATCATCACCTCATTTATATATTTCAAGGTTGAGGGTTTACTCTTTTGTGTCGTCTTTTTTTACTTTAATTGTGGGTTCTTTTTCCTAATTCACTTGACACATTGTTAAATGAACTCTAAGCGTTTCCATAAATATACTTAATGATTGTTACCAATGGCAATCCTTAGAAGTCTGAAAATAGTTCACACTACCAGGTGAATGGGAGCTTGTGTAGGGCTCTTGTGTTAGTCGGCTGCTCTCACATATGAAGATCCAGATTAAATGTGAAGTTCAGGGTCTGCCAGCTTCCTTTTGCAGTTATCATTCAAGAGAGGAACTTAGGAAAGGGAAGAGGCATGGACGTGTGCTCAGCCTGTCATCTTCACAAACTGTCTATCCAGGTCCCACTATTCAAAGGAGAATATTCATTACTTCTTTATTTTTATGTTTTAGGTTCTGTGGAGTTTTGTATTATTCAAAAGATATGCATTGATCTTTTGGACGGTATTTAATTCTACTTAGTATCTCCTTTTAGTGTAGTGGTGGCTGTTTGTTGTTTGAATGTCAGCAGTACTCAGGACAACCACGTAGAATATTCAGGAAAGTCCTCTGCAGCATGACTGATGTGAGGCCGATTCAAATCCCAACGTTTAGTGCATCACTGTGGACCCTTCTCCTCTTCAGGAGTTAACAGGAGCATTTACATATGCTTTCTTCTTGTTCATAAGAAAACAGAAGTGGAAACAAACGTGGCAAAATAACATAATTAGAAACCAAAAAAGTTTTCAAGTTTGTATAGGATCCTTTTATTAGAAACTAAACCATGTGCAGAGATTACTTGTGATGTTAGCTTTTCCCTTGTTGACTATGAAATCAAATCAGCTGGTCGAGCATGCAGAAAAATATTTTTATTTATTTATTTTGGCTGCTTTGGGTCTTCGTTGCTGCGCGTGGGCTTTCTCTAGTTGCGGTGAGCGGGGGTTACTCTTCCTTGTGGTGCGCGGGCTTCTCATTGCGGTGGCTTCTCTTGCTGCAGAGCACGAGCTCTAGGCGCGCGGGCTTCAGTAGTTGTGGCGCGTGGACTCAGTAGTTGTGGCTCGCGGGCTCTAGAGCGCAGGCTTAGGAGTTGTGGCGCATGGGTTTTGTTGCTCCGCCGCATGTGGGATCTTCCCAGAGCAGGGATTGAACCCGTGTCCCCTGTATTGGCAGGCGGATTCTAAACCACCATGCCACCAGGGAAGTCCCTAGCATGTAGAAAAATGGAACACCATTTTTCCACTAAGGTGTATTTCTAAAATAAATTTGGTTCAGCTTAGATATGAGTGGAAATGGCATTGATTTAACTTTAGCTAATATTTATTAGGTGGTCATTTAGCCCACATCATTTTTTTACTGTGAAATGGAAGTATATATATATGCATATGTAAAGTAATAAATGCATGTGGCTTTAGGGAGAGATTTTTAAATTTTTTAATAATAGACAATTATGTGTACATAAATATACAAATGAATTTTGGCAGACAGCCTCTAAAATGGACCCTGATGACCAGTGCATCATGGTATTCACATCCTTGTGTCCTCTTCTCCCTTTGACTCTGAGCTGGACCTTGTGGTCTGTCTCGTAAGGAAGAGAATATGGCAAAAGTGATCGAAGCTCTCCTTTGAAATTTGATTACAGAAAGACTTTGACTTTCATCTTGCTTGCTCTCTTTCAATCTCAGTTCTTGTTTTGAGTGAACAGGAGATACTCCAAGTTAGAGACATCCAACTAAATTGTGTGCAGTTTACTGACCACAGAATCTGTGAGATAATAAATGTATGCTGTTTTAAGCCACAAAGTTTTAGAGTAATTTGTTATGAGGCAATAGATAATTCATAATTACAAAATATGCACTAAAATTTAATTCATTCTATTTTTGTTATTAATTTTTACCCATATCTATGTTTGTTAGATTTATATTTGATGCCCCAAATCTTGAAATACAGTGGACCCTTGAAGAATCAGGGTTTGAACTGCACTGCTCCACTTATACGGAGATATTTTTATCACTAAATACATACTACAATACTACATGATCTGTTGTTGGTTCAGTCCATGGATGCAGAACCCCACATAAGGAGGAGAATCTAAATTGTATGCAGATTTTCAACAGTGCGAGCGTTGTTGCTCCTAACCCCAGTATTGTTCAAGGCCCAACCATAATATTATTTGATTGGTTTACAACTATTTGTAATAACCTATTACAATGGACTATATCCCCGCTTGATTTTGTAAACAATGTCAAAAGGGTTTGCTTACAAGGAAGAATGAAATATTCCCTCCCACTTCCATTTATTTTTACTAGTCCCTTGGTCAAGAATTAAAGAATTACATTTTGGCTATGAACTTGCTTATTTTCATTGTGAAGATGCTGTGACAATTTCTGGGATTATACATTTCATTCACAAATCCAAATTGCTTCATACATAATTGGTAAATTCCTGTTCTTACAGGACATTTATCTTAATTATGTTTTTCAACAAGTCTGTTTTAATATCACTGAGGTATTATAAACTTAATGATCATAAATATAAGTATCTAAAATCAAAAGATAATAATGGCTTTATGATCTACACCTTGATATTCTGTTGTTTGGAAAATCAAGTTCAAAACAAAAGTAATTTCGTTTGATAACGGATGTTTGCATAAACATGGTATTAATGCATCTGAAACTGTATCGCAATACAGTTTATTGGCACTTAGCTAATTCATATAAGAAACAAAGCAAAAACTCAGTCTTGATACTGTAAGCAGGCATATAAGCAATCCAGTTTTATTATGTTCTAATTTACTCCAGTAGCTAGCTGCAAGCTGTTCAAAACATAGAAGACTCACAGAATGTAAGCATCAACTGATAGAGAGAGCTTTCACCCAGATCAAAATGAGTCGGACTATATTAGGGAAATGAGCAGGTGTGAGCACTGAAGGTTTATTTTGGGCCACGATTATATTATGTCAATCAGGACACTATGTTCTTGTGTAACGATCAGCTTTTTGAGGTTTAGGCTTATAATGGGGGGTGTGTAGCTCTGCCTACATCTTTGCCCATCTTTAGCAGCAAAAGCTGCTTTTGTTAAAAACCTAGAGTGATTTGAGTCAGGTAGTTTATCAACTGGAAAGGGAGAGGTTGTTGACTTTGGGAGAGGTGAATGGTCTCAGATTTTGTGAGACCATGTTAGCTCTGGATGGGAAGAATGAGAGGATTTCTGTAACTTCTGCAGTTGGTGTGTCCACAGAACCCCAGGGCACAGCAGTGTGGAAGAGAAGCTCAGAGGGCATTGGCCATGTAGAGGACTTAGATGAGACAGTATGTCAATCATTTCTTTAGATACATACTATATTTTGTTATAAATGCTACACAATATGTAGCATTGTTAAAAATGAAGAACTTAAGAGGTTTGAGATAATATTAGGTTGATTTTTTTAAATGTCCAAAATTAGTTCTTAATGCTATTAATTACTTACCTAGTATATTCATAAAGTAATACAATTACTTAAAAAAGAGAAACATAAAAATTATATATTCACATTTAGAGAAAAGAAAGTACCCTTCTATTTGAAAAATGGGGACAGTATATTTATTTCAAATTATACATTATAGAGCTTATCCATAGCTACTAGCTTTTAAACTAGTCAGAGGGAATCACATGTTAGTTGGGTTAATTCAATGCACATTATGAACAAGACTTTTCATTGAATTTAGTTGATGAAAGTTTTACTTGATTTTATGTGTTTATTTATTTTGTTTTCATACTCTTTAAGTAGAAATTTGCACTGTCCTTCAGAAGATTTAGGTAAGTCAAAGGAGTGTGTTTTTCTGTTGCATTTATTTACTAGTTTCCATGAAGTCTGCAAGAAAACATTAAAAAGTGAAATTGAATGAAATAAAGAATATATCCAGCACAATAAAACTGAGTGCATGCCTCGAAGAAAAGATAAAAGACTGCATACAAATCTAGGGCAAAAATGACAACAAACACAGCTGAAAATATTACCAGGGCCAGTACTCTTAACTCCATCTAAGTAAATACATTCTTCTTTTGGGCTGACATTATTTCAAGAATAAATGCTTTTTTTTTTTTTTGCGGTACGCGGGCCTCTCACTATTGTGGCCTCTCCCGTTGCGAGCACAGGCTCCGGACGCGCAGGCTCAGCGGCCATGGCTCACGGGCCCAGCCGCTCCGCGGCATGTGGGATCTTCCCGGACCGGGGCACGAACCCGTGTCCCCTGCATCGGCAGGCGTACTCTCAACCACTGCGCCACCAGGGAAGCCCTAGGTAACATTTTTGAAATGAAAAGAATATATAGAAATGCAGATATGATTAGTTGTTGTCAATTATTAGGGATGGAGTTAGGAGTGGGGAGAAAGAAGATACAATTAGGAAAAGGTAATGTGAGGGATCCTTGTAAAGATGAAATTGTTCTCTGTATTTTCTGTGGCAGTAGATACACAAACAAATAGATGTGATAAATTGCCTAGAACTAGATACAAACACACACACACCTGTGTGTACACACACACTCAAGTAAATACATGTGAAACTGCAGAAATCAAGGTTAAAGTCATAACTTGAATGTAAATTGATACAGCCATTATGGAGAACAGTATGGAGATTCCTTAAAAAACTAAAAATAGAACTACCATATGACCCAGCAATCCCACTATGGGGCATATACCCTGAGAAAACCATAATTCAAAAAGAGTCATGTACCACAATATTCACTGCAGCTCTATTTACAATAGCCAGGACATGGAAGCAACCTAAATGTCCATCGACAGATGAATGGATAAAGAAGATGTGGCACATATATACAATGGAATATTACTCAGCCATAAAAAGAATGAAATTCGGTCATTTGTGTAGATGTGGGTGGACCTAGAGTCTGTCATACAGAGTGAAGTATGTCAGAAAGAGAAAAACAAATATCATATATTAACACATATATGTGGAATGTAGAAAAATGTTATAGATGATCTTATTTGCAAAACACAAATAGAGACACAGATGTAGAGAACAAATTTATGGATACCAAGAGGGAAAGGGGGTAGGAAGAATTAGGAGATTGGAATTGAAATATATACACTATTGCTACTATGTATAAAGCAGACAGCTAGTGAGAACGTACTGTAGAGCACAGGGAACTCTATTTGATTCACTGAGGTGACCTAAATGGAAGGAAATCCTAAAAAGAGGGCATATATGTACATGTGTAGCTGATTCATTTTGCTGTAGAGTAGAAACTAACACAACATTGTAAAGCAACTATATCAAATAAAAAATAATTTAAAAAATAAAGGCTACATTTTCTTATCATAACCTCCCTTTCCCTATTTCAAGTCTTCTTGAACACAGCTTTTTTGCCCTTTCCCTGTCTACCCATTTCTGTCCCCCTCTCACCTTAAAAACCTAATTATAGGAATGAGACTGCTAAGCAATTGAAACTAACCCCGGATTTATGCTCTCCTGAATGCACACCATGCCTTACCTTGCCTAACCTGCTGATTTTCCAAGATAAAAAGAAGAATGAAGAATTAATTAGTTAACAAATGACTAGCTCTCTACCCTCAGCAGCCCCCTAAGGAATCCTGCCGGCAGATCACTTGGGCAAGATAACATCTGAAGAGCGAGTCAGCCAGCTTGTATGCGATGGAGAATGATGCAGAACCCAACTTCCTCTCTCTCTGATTCACTGAGATTTCCCCCCTTTTTTCCCTTTAAAAACTGTCATGGGGCTTCCCTCGTGGCGCAGTGGTTGTGAGTCCGCCTGCCGATGCCGGGGACACGGGTTCGTGCCCCGGTCCGGGAAGATCCCACATGCCGCGGAGCGGCTGGGCCCGTGAGCCATGGCCGCTGAGCCTGCGCGTCCGGAGCCTGTGCTCCGCAATGGGAGAGGCCACAACAGTGAGAGGCCCGCGTACCGCAAAAAAAAACAAACAAACACAAAAAACAACTGTCATGACTGAGCAGGATCTTCAGAGTTGGTTTGGTTACACAAGTCCACCTTCTCCCCAGCTTGCCAGCTTCTCTGATTAAAGCACCTTTCCTTTCTACTGAAACTTGCCTCTTGAATTATTGGCTAATGAGCAGAGAGAAGCAGAACCTGGGTTCAGTTACACTCTGGGGAAGGCACAACACTTAATGGGCCAAATAATTATTTTCTCCTTGATCCGTCCTTACAATTTTTGCCTTTCTGTTTCAGCTTTTGTCTTATCATTATTTTGAGGCTTTAATGATATCATTCATTGTTAATGGGTTGAAAAGACACCAGAAAGGGCAAGGTATTATTTCCATGTCATCTGAATTCCTATTATATGTGTGACCCACTGTGTATCTAAATCTCTATACACCATTGCACCTAATTATAGAATATCCTCAGTAGCATAAGACTGGAATAGGACTATTTGATGCCAAAAATATATACCACATTGATATTATAAATATCTACAACTTACTGAGAGGTTGCTATGCACCAGACATTACTCCATACAGTATTCCTCTATAAAGGGGCCCTTTGAAGCCCCATTTACTGTTGAAGAAACTAAGAAATGTAAAGAATGTAATTTGCCTACTGTCATGTAGTCAAGAAATGTTAAAATCTGATCCCAAACAGTCTCCAAAGCATTGCTCTGAATCTTCACCCATTATTCTTTATTTTATCATATAGCACGTATATCACCCATGTGCCTCTCTCTATTATACTGACAACAGATAAAATACCAACATAGTCCCCAGATTCAGTCTGTTGTTTGAACAAAGACAAATGATTATAGTAATTGTTTTCTACTTATTTACCTTTGCAATTTATATATCCGTGCATGCAAACAATGATACAAAACCACTTAAGGGCTAATTTTTAATATTGTTGCATATCCCATAAGAAAATATTTGTCTCACTTTTTCAATTATGATGCATTATGGAAAAAATACATTTTAGGATAGAGTCAAATATGACAACACTCCTTTGGTTTTGTAGAAAGTAACTTGCAAAATATTTTTCTTCAAAAACTTTGTTTTAATAGTCTTTTAAAAAGTCATAAATTTAAATTTTAAAAGGATAAAGTTTCCAACACTCTGAGAGTGAGTTAATCTTTATCACACTATTTAATTTTTTTTTTTAATGTGTCCACATGAAACCTTGTTTTATTTTTGTTTAATAGATCTTTACTGGAGTACAATTTTCCTCACAATACTGTGTTAGTTTCTGTTGTACAACAAAGTGAATCAGTCATATGCATACATATATCCACATACCATCTCCCTCTTGAGCCTCCCTATCCCGCCCCTCTAGGTGGTCACAAAGCACCGAGCTGATCTCCCTGTGCTATGCTGGTGCTTCCCACTAGCTATTTTACATTCAGTAGTGTATATATGTCTCTGCTACTCTCACTTCACCCCACCTTCCCCCTCCCTGCCCCACCATGTCCTCAAGTCCATTCTCTATGTCTAAGTCTTGGTGGAAGACCTAAATAGACATTTCACCAAAGAAGACATACAGATGGCCAAGAGGCACATGAAAAGATGCTCAACATCACTAATTATTAGAGAAATGCAAATTAAAACCACAATGAGGTACCACCTAGCACCAGTCAGAATTCTCATCATCAAAAAATCTACAAACAATAAATGCTGGAGAGGGTGTGCTGGAAAAAGAACCTTCCTGCACTGTTGGTGGGAATGTAAATTAATTGTTCTTTTGAGTGGGACTTCAAGATGCCCATCACAAGGTGGAGAGGCATTAATGTCTATATAATCACTGAAAACTCTTTGTCTATGAAGAACATAAATCCCCTGCCAATCCATTTTCCCTTAGTACAAAGTTTTTAACAATTTTCTTTTCAAAACAATGAATTACTGCAATACCGCATGTGTTCTCTAAATCTCTGTCTTTTGTGTTAACAGCCATGACTACAAGTTTACACATCATTGATTTCTTTGGGGGTTGGCAGGAATTCACTAAGTTTCTTGTAATGGAAGGATTTAATTTTGGTACATGTCCAAAGCAAAGAAAACACACTCTGCTTGCTATTTTCAGTAATACCACAGAATAAAATCAGTCTTCATAATATATTAAATAGAAATTATATATCACAGAAAATATTCATGAATTAATATTATATTTTTGTTTGTTTAGTATATATAAAGCATTTTAAAGGACTAGCTCAATATAGAAATGAAAGGATAAAACATGAGAAAATATTCTTTCCTTCTTCCTTCTTCTACTGTCTTAACTTACTTATAGTTTGTGACATTTGCACCCTTAGGAAAGAAAGAAGTCACTAAATCCCCTGCCCTAGTGTTAGTGTTATTGATAAAAGGAAAGGAAATGAGCATGTTATCTTTCTTCAGTTAGAGAAAAAATTAATAACATGATATTTGAAGCAAAAGTAATGAAGAAGAACCCCCATCTCTTTATTCTGGCCTGCTGATTGAACTACCTTTTTGGGGTTTGCTAAATGAAACGTAACTTGCACACAAAGCAGGAAGGACAGTAGCACCCCTGAGTGAGTGAACCAGAGCCGAGTGTGATGACTGCCATCTGCTCACCAGTGCCACCGGTGGGCTTTTACCTTCTGTCAGGGGGGCTGCACTTCTGCTTAGAGCACACGTAGAATACCCAACCAAGTTTTTCTGCAAGTAAATCAAGTGCTTCACAACTTAGTATGTTCTTAAACATACTTGGGCAATGTGGGGTTACTCATTCCACGCAATTTTAATACCTCTTTTTTTCCTGGAACAAAACCAGATATTGCAATGAACACTATAAAAAATTGGACCCAGTGTAGTTGGGAATGTAACTCATTTCCCCTGGATTGTTCCACCCTGATGCCCTGATAAATTCCCATATGCATGTCGATAATTTAACTGTGGAAAGAGTCCTTAGGGATATTTATTTGTTTTATTGCTAAGATGTTTTTTGCCAACTTCAAAATGACCCCAAGAATTTGTAAATATAGGAAAAACGTGTATTGTAAATGATGCGAACAAAAGTAAAATGATTCTAAACTCAAAATAATTTGCAGTTTAGAATCTATTATGAGATTCTTCCTATGAGACGTAAATTCTTCCTTAATGACTAATGTTTTCAAAATATTAATTCAGGTAAGTAAAGAAGTCCCATTACCAGCAAAATTCTCTTCTGCTACATGTTTAAATAATATATCTCCAAAATATGTATAATAATGCAAACAACGTAGACAGTCTCCAATTTTGATTTGATTTTCAATTGAGGGTTAGTTATCAACAGGACATTGAGCAATGTTGAGTCTTATTACATTTTAAATTTATAGAATTAATTACAAGTTCCTAATTTTTCAATTGCCTTGGCTATGTTTTGTATTAAAAGAGAAGAACGAACCATGGCAAAGCTAATTTGTTCCAGGCATTTTAGCTAAATCAAAAGTGAAATAAACTGTATTCTATGTTGAGTTGAAAACAATTAATTGATCTGCTCTGTTATACCTTATTACTCTCCCATATGCTATTAACTTAAATAGATGATCTTATACTCACTTTCCCTGGAGCAACTTGAACCTTTTCTGAGTTATAGTCAAAATAAAAAGGCATCATTTGTCACAAGAGAGCGAACCAGAACCAGAATATCTGAATCTCAGTAAATCTGTTTCTTTCGAATTACTGGTAATTTGGCAGAATTTAATCTTCCAAATTCAGTCATATATTCCACTCTGACACTTCTAACCGGGTTTCCCTGTTCTCCTCGGAGCTATTTGTATTTTTCTTGAGGAAAATAAGACAAGGCTAATAGAGGCTCCTTAGCGCCTGCCGTATCACCTCAATACCGTCATGCATATTGATGAGTGAAACCCTTTTCTGATCAAGATTTGTGCTTGTGTGTCCAGTGTGTAATAGTATAATTAGCTTTGAGCTTCTGAACAAGACTAAATTGAAACACTTTGACTTAAACACATGGAAAAACCAGAGTGTAGCTTTTCTAATCCTCTCTTCAGCGTTCAGAAAGGATAGAAAAGTTTACTGTATCCTTCTCATTACCCTTATTGTGTCAGTCCAGGTGTGCCGTGAGTCATGGGACACATTTTGTCACCTGCATCTGTCTCGAGACATCACTTACAGTTCACACGCAACTGCTTCAGTGTAAGAAATTCTCCACCTGAAAGAACAGAACTCACCAGTTCAAATTTTTCACATCAGTTGGTGACTTAGTAACTCCTGCACAAGATGAAAGTTTGTAAAGTCTCAGGGATGTCATACTCAATTTGAACTGTTCTTAAATTTACTAAGACAAAAAAGTTTTTTTTGTTCCTCAGAAAAGAGGGAAAAGTAGATTTATAAGAAAAGGCATCAGCGGATGACAGCTACAGACGCCAATGTTACACATCCATGTAGATCTCCAAAAGCCAAAAGTTACTGGCATTAACCTAAAACCATTTTAATAATAGCAATACATAATAATATTACTATATAATGATAATAATGATAATTATATAAACTCTCATTGAATCGGGGTTTACAATGTTCCAAGGATTGTTTTAAATAAACTCTTTATACATTGTCTTTCAACCAATGAATAGAGTACTCTTTTCACATTGATTAAAGAGAAAAGAAACTAAGATTCAATTCAGTGAGGTTAAAGCTTTTGCCAGGTTAGCTAGTAACTGGCAGAAGCAGGGTACAGATACACTTGTGCATGATAGCATTAAACTACCACTTAAGTAACAGACAAACAATGGTAACTGAAAATACTTATTCCTCACAGTTTGTTAATATACACTGTAAACTGGTGGAAATCCTACGCACGTCAATTTGAAAGTATCCACCACCGTATAAACTGAACTAAATATTCTTTGTACTGTGTATATTGAAAACCTTCAGCAAGCCATATATTAAAGATATTCAATGAAGCATTTTCAATAAGGAAAACAACAGGATGCACTACAACAGCGTTATTTAAAAGAATGATAGTGATTCATCTCTGCTGATGTGAAAAGATCTTCAAGGCACATTATTAATTTTTTAAAATCAAGCTTGAAGTAAAGGAACACAGGAAACAAAGGTGTGCCCTACATTTGCCTGAGCTAATTGATTCAAGAGTTTCCAAGCCCTGGTGCAGGAATATTGACCCTGAGTTGAGGAGAGGGAAATGGGCGTTTGAGGAGTCCAAGGTGGTCAGAGTTCACAGGACTGAGTACCAAAGAAAGAGCAGCACAGAGGAGACACAAGAAATCTGCAGAGGGGCTCAGTCATGTCAGCACATGCTGAGGAAACTAGTATAGCACAGGCCAGGAGAAACTATGTGAGGAAACTGAGACTGGAGAGAACTCCATTTAAACAGATAGAAACAATACCCAATGCTCAAAACATAGCTGTGTGGCCCACCTCATGACCATGGGATATTTGATAGTATATACACAGGGTTTTACGATAGTAGTGAGGGAAACTCGCCCAAAACATTGATCTTGTATCAACTAACAAACGCAGAAAACCCCAAAGGATCAAACTCTAAGTAATTTAACAAAATACTAGATTAAACCTGAGAGATAGTTATAGGAACGTAAATATCCAGCATACGTTAGGATTCAAAATGGTTAGCTTTCAATCATAACTTAGCAGGCATTCAAAGAAACAAGGAAATAAAACTCTTAACAGGGAGAAAAATCAATCAAAATGAATCTAGAAATGACGGAGATGATATAATTAGTAGACAAAGGCATTAAAAGTTATTTAGCTGTATTCCATATGTTCGAGAACCTAGAAGAAACATAAAACATGCTAAGTATAGATATGGATGACACTATGCAATGATTCAGATGAAAATGATAATGGGTAAGATTGATAACAGATTAGATATCGCAGAAAAAAGTGTACATACTGCATTTCATAGATATTTGTAGCTGTAGCATTCACATCGTGTCTATTATTTATTTCAGGTTTACATTTTGTCACAGAGTAATAGTTTGAGTAGCTGCAGTAAAAGCGGTAAAAATCTTCATTTAAGGGCTTGGAATTTAATTTTAATATCCACATGAAATTGAAGGTACTAATGCCCTACTCTGCTAACATATATTCTTTACTACTGTTGCAACAAATGCATGAAAATTAAGTGGACGCTTTACAAATAAACATGCTAACACAACATTTTATCTATATATATTATTTCCCTTATTTATTAGAAATATTGAAGCCATGTTATTCACTCCACTATGATTAAAAGTATTCTAATTGTGATAGTGTTCCTATTGTATGGTGTTATTGTTTGTTGAATAAGATTAATGATAAGAAAATATTGTAAGTCACATAATATTAGAGAATAATTAATCTTACTTGCTGTGCAATACATTATTAGTGTGGTGATGGAAAGAAATCTAAATGAAATAATTTATTCTATTCCATTAGACAATGACATGGTTTCACGAAGAATCAATAGAATTGCAAAAATGTTGAAAATCAGCTTTGTAATGAACTACAGTGAAACAAATTTTCATTAAAAGTAGGTGAAATCACACTGCATGATAATGAAGATTGACTCCTTGCATCTGTAATATTTCTAAGAAAGGAAAAGTTCTGGAGAAAAAGATAATTCTAACACTTATGAGAGTTACTCAATATGACTTTTCAATTAGTGAAATCTTTACATGCTATTTATTGGAAGTATATTTATTTTTCTAGTCATTGATTGGGCATTAGAAGAAATACCAGTTATGGTGGTCAGTAGCATGGATGCTACTCATCATAAAAATATTCCAGGTGTTTTTAACAATTCATTATGCTATTTAGCAGCAATATTTAGACTCTAAGAATCATAGAGAAAAATTTTAAAAACACAAATCAGAAATGATCAATGCCACTAATATATGAAAAGTAATTTCTCAAATCAATTTTCTCTTAGGGTGTCAAACAAGATTAAAAGATGTACTAGTATTTTAGCCTACAATTAGAAGCAATATGGATTTCAAAGAATTGTTTAAAAATCATCATTCTGAAAAAAAATGTAGAATCTTTTTATTCATTCATTAAAAAACTCAACAGGGCTTCTCTGGTGGCGCAGTGGTTGAGAGTCCACCTGCCGATGCAGGGGACACGGGTTCCTGCCCCGGCCCGGGAGGATCCCACGTGCCACGGAGCGGCTGGGCCCGTGAGCCATGGCCGCTGGGCCTGCGCGTCCGGAGCCTGACGGGAGAGGCCACAACAGTGAGAGGCCCGCATACCGCAAAAAAAAACAACAACAAAAAACTCAACATTCGAAGAAAAACATTGTTAAATTTTATATCATATTTTATGTATACATATAAAGTTAAATGAGTATTTTATGCTAAGAGGAAATAAAACTAATCTTATTTAATGAAGATATTTATTATAGAATTTATCAATTACCTTAATTTAAAAATTTTCCTTGTTCTTCAAGGGTTTTTAGTTTCCACCCTTTAGGTTTTTAGAAAAGGAAAGTTTTAAAGTTACTGATTTTAAAATATGTTGCTATTTTGATACTATTAAATTATGTAATTAGTAGATTAAAAGATTTGTCTGAATTTACATGATCAGATTTGGGAGACTGATGCATTTGGAGCAGATATAGGAATTGATAGCCAGAACTCAGGAAGAGTTAGTTGAGCTATAGCATGGTTTAATCACGGTACTAATACAATGTTTTAGATACATTTAAAACTTCTTTACACACTTCTTTTGAGATAAACTGCATTTATTTTCATTTCATTTCTAAATATATTATTTTAAGTTGGTTTTCGTGAAGTGTGCAATTACAACAAAAGTTTGAAAATCAGCAGCAATGATGGAATAGAGGAGATTTGGGTCTCACTTTAGAAGACAGATTTAGAACTTCTGTGTGAGGGAGAATTTCCTGGATGGAAGAGTTCTTGGGTCTTCTTGAGTGGGGTTTAATCTCTGACTTTCTTTTGAGTGAAACTCCTCCCTGCTCATTTCTGTGTCAGAAAGCATCTTCCTGGATGGATATTTCCTTGGCTTAAGTACTTGAGTCTTTCCATTGAGTAGGACGCCTCCTGACTTTTTTCTGTTGAGCAGGAATCTTCCCAGCTCTTTTGCGAAGCCTGTTTTGTTCCTTTCTCTGGTCTAATCCCATGGGTAATTCTCATTCCACAGTGCAGCCCCCCTTACACACACTCTTTCTTTGCTGACTCTATGTTCCACCACTATGGCACTGCTTTGGGCCAATATCTCCAAAATAGAATAATTTGACAAAGGGTAATTTGCAACTTCATGGCCTCTTTGGGAAACATGAAATCTCCCCAAACCAGCTCATCTGAGACCTTTCCCATCCCCTGTTCCTTGTTACTCCTTTTGACTACCTTCCTAGCCAAGCCCCTCAACTCCCTGCAGTAACTTAAAATCACCCATAGGGGTGCCTGAAAGGCCCAGAGATTCCAAGAGCAATGACCTGAGGCTGAAAAACATAATTTGAGGCAGGCCCTGTAGCAAATCTGAACCACAGTTTCAGGTGTAAGAGATTCCAAATCATTTACTCATTATTTACTTATTCCGCTGTAAAAGCTGATTATAAAAGACAACATCGGTAGAATTACAGAGTTGATTTGATCATGTGATTAAATAAAATCATAGATACCTGACGAATATATTTTACCTATTTAATCAAAGTGACAGTATATAATTTGGAAGCAAACATAGAAGGAGGCAACACAAAATACCATTGTCAAAAATCTCAATTTTCACAGCAAGACAATTTTGTTTTTGTTTGGTTACTTTATTTTATTTTTTTCCTGGGTTGGTTTTATAATCTCAGACTCTATATAAATAACACAAATCACAATACCTGTAAAAATCTCAGACTCCTGGGGAAATCACACAAAAGGTAAAGATTAGCAAAGTCATCAGTTCAGCCTTGCTATATAGACACCACCAAAGTATTGCAGGGATGCACAGATATTTTGAAATATGTTTAAATAATATGTCTTGACTGCCAGTAACATATTTCCAAGCAAATGTTATTGAAAATGTTTGGACTATTTACAAAATTCGTAGGACATCTTTTTATTGTATAGAAATAATATAAGATCTTTTTTCTCCAGTTACCTGATCAAGATTGGGCTCACTAACCTAACCTATAGCTCAGGGAACCCTACTCAATGCTCTGCAGTGACCTAGATGGGAAGGAAATCCAAAAAAGAGGGGATATATGTATACATAGAGCTGATTCACTTTGCTGTACAGTAGAAATTAACCCAACATTGGAAAGCAACTATACTCCTATAAAAATTAAAAAGAAAAAAAGAGTGGGCTCACTGGTTATTTAAATACAGTCTCACACATGAACAGTCTCTTTGCCTCAATGGTGGTTTTATATTTGTCATTTCCTTTTGCCATTTTCCATAATAGCAATGAATATTTGTTTCCCATAAAAACACAAATTTTGCTTAAAGCAATAAATACATGTATGTGTAGATATTTTACTACATATATTACATATATTAATACAAAAATCTAAAGAGCTCCTCTCTAAGGGAGCCACCAAGACATACTGCGTGGTCTAAGAGTTTGCCTGAAGAGGAACACCTCTTCAATTAAAATCGTATAGATGAAGAAAGATTGTGTGCAGGTAATTAACTTTTTAGCTGCAGTGACAGGGCATTTGGTGGAGGGGTTCCCACTAGTTTTATCAGTTTGTTAGATTCTTGCTGCCTCTCCCCATGTCTTCCAGTACTTCATAGCCTATGTCTGTTGGATGGATTCTGTGGGAGGCGGCCAGCAACGTGTGCTACTTTGACATTAACAAAATGTCACATTAACAAAAATCACAGTGTTTTCCAGGCAGGGTTGAGGACCCAGTTACTGAGCACAATATTCAGATTTATGAATTATAATCACAATGAGATACATTTTGTACATCCACTAAGATACCTAAAACTATAAACACTGAAAGCACCAAATATTTTCACGAATGCTTAGCAACTCTGACTCTTGTCTGTTGTTAGTGGTAATGTAAAATGCTACAATCTCTTGGGAAAAGATGTAGAAATTTCTTATAAAGTTAAGAAACACCATACCACACAGAAATTGTACTCCTAGTTATTTATCCAACTGATAAAAACATATGTCCACACAAAGGCTTGTATGCTCAGAATGTTCATGGAAACTTTGTTCATCATAGTCAAACCTGGAAACAACACGAATGTGCATCAAACTATTTCGTATTTATACAAAGCCCTACTATTCTGCATAGAAAGGATTGAGCTACTGATATACATAAATGGATGGCTTTCATTTCTTTTTCTTTGTGGGAAAAGAAAATCCTGGATGCAAAACAATATCTGGTGGCCTCAGAGTGACCAGGTTGTGGTTGTTGAAAAGGTATTATGACAAGGGAAACATTTTGAGTTTTTAAATATATTTATATTGTGATAGGAATATGAACACACTTGTCAAAACTTAGCAGATTATATGTGTAGGATTTATGCTTCTCACTGTATATACACTTTATCCAAAATAAAATACTGGAAACAAAAATTATCCAGGCTTATGCAGTTTATCTCCTTGCTCTAAACTTAACTTAACTTAGCAGTTAAGTAAAAGAGCATTAAAACACAACCAAAAAAACCCTGCTGTTAATTCAGGATTAGAGTGTGTCAAAAAGAGCAAGAGAACATCAAGAGAAAGAAATTGCAATTATTAGAAAGGGAATAGTTAAAACGAAGGGTTATGGGCAATTGACTATAGAGAGAAGGAAGCGAACCTTGGAAGGAAATCAATTGGCAAATGTAGAGGGGTCAAGTCTGGTCAAAGGAAAGGTTCAGGGGGAATAACCAAGCAAAATGCTGGAAACACAAGAAGTCGTGGTCAGCGAGTTCAAAGATCAAATTTCAGATTTCATATGATTCCAGGATTCTAAGTTTGACAAGGTCAAGGGTATGTAGATGTGGGTGATGGATGGCCATACCATGGTCTATTAGTGTCCTAGGGCTGCTATAACAAGGTATCACAAACTGAGTGACTGAGAACAGCAGAATTTATTATCTCATGGTTTTGGAAGATATAAGGTCAAAGTCAAGGTATCAGAGGGTCATGCTCCCTCTAAAAGCACTAAGGAAGGATCTGTACTAGCCCTCTCTCCAGGCTTCTGGTAGCCTCAGGTTTTTCATGGCTTACCCATGGTGCCATTTATGAAAGTTATCAATAGACAATCCATATGACATCACTTATATGTGGAATCTAAAGTAAGACACAAATGAGCCTATCTATGAGACAGAAACAGAATTAAGGACATAGACAACAGACTGGTGGTTGCCAAGGGGAGGGATGGAGCGGGAGGTTGGGGTCAGCAGACGTAAACTTTTATGTATAGAATGGATAAACAACAAGGTCCTACTGTAGAGCACAGAGAACTATATTCAATACCCTGTGATAAACCATAATGGAAAAGAATATTAAAAAAGGAATGTATATAAATTATATATACATATATATGTGTCTATGTGTCACCTGGGTACTTCCTAGAAATGCAGCATCTTACTCCACCCAACCCTATGGAATCAGAATTTGCATTTTAATATTACCCCCAGGTAATTGGTGTGCACATTAAATTTTGAAAAGCACATATTTTGGTTTTCTTTATTTGATCAAATTTTGTTTGGTAAGTAAGAAATTTATTTTCTAAGAAATTAAAACTCAGAAGAAGAATTCATATCCACACTTTCATCCTTGAGCTCTTTCTGCCAGGACACTTTTATTTTTTTGGCTGTAGTCTTAAATATATTATTTTAAAATAGTATATTCTTTTTCAGAGAATAATTCACACACATCTTAGATGTGCCTAAAGATACACAGACATCATCAATGCTGTCAAGACAATTCTATGACTTTATGTTACTATATTTGAAGTAACTTTAAAACTTCCAACTACTAATTTTGACTGGGCTTAGGGGTGATGGTGGAAAACATGCTGTTTGATATATATGACAACTACTTTTATTTCAAAGTGGTGGTGGAAATGCCCATAATAGAAGAAAAATTATTCTGTACAATTCAGGAAGTCAACAAGATCCTGAGTATTAACAAGAAATTCATGTAAAACCCATGTACAAATGAGAAAACATGATGAAAAGTGCTGACCTGATGAATATATTGAATTAAGTTGTACTTATTTTATTCCCAGTTTTGCTGATTTTTAAAAAATATTGCAGAGGCACTGATTAGATTGTCTTGCAAAATATTAAATAAAATCCCCACATATTTTACTTATGAGTGCCTTATATTCTGAAGAGAATGATCTGACATAAAGCTATTTAAAGGAGATCACTTAAACTTAAGTAATAAAAATTTCAATCTAAATATCTTCCTTTGCTATATCAATTATAATGTCAACTGGTGACACAAAATTTAAAGTTAGAACACAGCCAAAAAGAAAAATCTGGCAATTTAAACAGAAGATTAAACAATAGATTTATAAGAGATTTATAAATTTATAGATTTATAAATTTATAGATTTATAAAAACAATTTATAAGAGAGAAGGCTTTTTGTTATAATTATCCTATCTGTGCCTTTTTATATATTGTCAAGCTACATTATTTTTATAAATATTCTACAGGAGAAAATAATATATTTATTTTAAGCAACCTAAAACTTAATCTTACTTATTGTTTTATAGTTCACTTATATTGGAATTTCTTTGGTAAACTTAGAAGAACATACATCCATTTTTACAGAATTATATTGACCACAATTAGTTTTTCACACTACACTTTCTCTCCTAACCTGTCAAATCTGTCATGTAAATATATACCATACACAATGTCATTCCTTAAAAATCAATATGAAAAAAATCACATGTTCAAGATATAAACATATTCAGGATATTTCATTATTTTCTTTATTGTTTAAAGTACTGGGAAAAGAGCCAATACATTTAAAATTGAAGTAATAATGAGATACAGCACAAGTCACCAAGGCCAAAACAAGAATGACTAGATTGATTGGGAGAATTTGATTTTTCCACTTTTAGCATGAGCTATGAAAAACAAACTATTTATAATTAATAGTTATGAAAGTAGACCTCTATCTTCTTAAGTGGTAATATAGATAGGAAATATCAATAGATTGCTCATGGATAGATTGATAAATAGTCTTATAAAAGAGACAGATACATGGATAGATGACTGATAATTATATGTAACACTTGGAAAATACATTTTTATTTTGTATAACATTCTTGTACAGATTATAAGACACATTTTAATAATAGCGAAAAGGCTTGTAAGTCCAGGTGCAGTGTGACATATAGTGGCTATATCAAGAAAAAACACCCTGACTCCATTACTTACTAGCTGTGTAAATGCGCTGCAGTCATTGAATTTCCAAATACCTTTGCTTCCTTCCCTGTTAAAAGGTGCAGTAACAAAAGGTCACCTCCCAAGGATAAAATCGAATAAATCTATTAATATATAAACAATATTTGCATAAAAGCAAGTATAAACGTCATCTGAAAATAATGTGAGAATGTTTTGTGGTTTATCTGGTTTTCTCAGATTATATCTGCATGACATAACAAGACTATTAGTATCACATATGTATAACATATACCTAGATCTACATTTAATTTAGAGGTAACACCACCAAAGTGTCAAATTCATGAATCAAGAAGTCTTTCATGATACTTTTGTATTAATTTTTAACTTAGATATGGCCCTTTTCATTTCTTTCCGAGAGCAACTAATATATCTACAGTGAGAGATGTCTGCTCTTGAATTCAATTTTATAACACAAATATATAATAATGTAGTTATTATAAGTATAACAGTATCATATGTAAATAATTATTAATTTACCATAACAACGTAATATGTAAAAGGTAAAGGACTTTGCATGTACATTTAAAAGTTAATTAGGTAAATAATAAATATTCCACTGAGCATGACAAAGAGAAAATTAGATTTCCTTGTACTGATAATGATTTTTCTTTGAACAATTCTCCTAGATAAAATAAGGATTCTTCAGCCTCTTGTCTGAGCAGGAATCTTGGTTCAGGTGCTTCTGGTCAGAAGAGACAGACATCATCATTCCCTCCATCCTTTTGTCTCTTTCCCTAAGTATGAGTCACTTATGTCTGCTGAGGGGAGGATTTTGGTTTTTTTGTTTTGTGGTTTTTTTTCAGTTTTATTGAGCTATAATTGACATATAATATTACATAAATTTAAGATGTACAATGCATTGATTTGACACACATATATATTGCCATATGATGACCACTATAGCACAGATAAAACCTCTATCCTGTCACACGTTTATCATTTCTTTATTGTGTGAGAACAATTAAGATACAGTGTCTTAGCAACTTTGAAGTCTATAATACACTATTGTTGGGAGGGACCAATCCCTCTTTTAAGAGATTAAATCTGATGAAATGAGGCCCACACGGGCAGAGTATTCTCCCTTTTGCATAACTTAGAATCAACTGATTTAGTACCTTCATTACATTTGAAAAACATCTTCACCTTTTTCCATATTCTACAGGCTAAAAGCAAATCACAGATTCCACAGGCATACAAGCGGAGGGAATTATACAAAAGTGTAACTCACTGAAGAACACCTCAGAGTGTGTTTGATACACTTCCATTTGGAAATTTCCTGAAAACTGAGAGTATGGAGTTGGGGAGAAGGCTGATATTTCTGGGAGTAGCATTGATGAGTTACATCAGAATGCATCCAGATAGAAAAGCCCCAAGTACTCTAATTGACTTGGGGCAATAAATGTGTGTGTGTGCATGTGCGTGTGTGCTCGTGTATCAGTATGTATGTGCAAAATGAAATACCACTTCCTGTAAGCATTTTTACAATTTTGGGGACCAGAGTACTTTGTTCAAGCCGTCTGTGAATTAGTATCAGATGGAGAGATGAACTTCTATTTATCTCACTAGTAAGGCCATTGTCACATGAACAAAATGAAGGAGCTTTTCGTGGAGGCCAGAAGATTTGGGTGCAAACCATCTGGGAGGGACTGTAGAAACCACCCTCAAAAGGGATATTTTATTTTTCACTCCATCACCAATAAGAATTACTAACCAGTAAGAATTGGTGGACACATATGACCAGTCTAAGGGGTTTACAGTTATTTGGGCTGAAGACTCCCAGGAAACTATCTAGTGAAAAGGATAAAGGTTTGAAATATAAAGATTAAATATTGGAATAAATGTAATACCAAGGTTGAGAAATTCTTCTTCTACAATGTTTTAAATGATGGTTGATAGCTGGGTATGTTATCAATCAGTGTATCAAAAATTGATTCCCAAATTATCTTAACAAAGACCCCATACGCTGGTGATTTTCATTAACTAGCTTTTGAATTCTTTATTCCTGAATAGAATAGACACGATTATAGAAGAAAAAACTAATTTTGAGAATAATTTTCCAACTAGAGGTTTTGTGTGATGGCTACAGAGTAAAATTCAGGGTCTCTCTTCATATTACATCTGAAATAGAAGCTAGGCGTGTCTAGATGTCTTAAATGCTGTCCTTGGAGAAAACGCTTACACTGTGTTTTCTCTTTCACAACAATTTATTCTGCTGTGGTCACAGCATGTGTTAGGATTGTGGCTACTTAGGGCGAGAAAGGTCAGTCCTGCCTTCTCATTTTATAGATGAGGAAATTGTGATCAAGTGACCCACACCTGGGAGCAAAATTCATGAAGCCGCTGAGAACATGCCTTGGAGCTGCGCCAATGGGGTGGCTGAAAACTAAATCTAACTTATTTTCATACGTTAGGTGAGAAAGTTGAGAGGCAGAAGGATTCAATTACTCACCTTTGCTTAATATCCAATTAATAGTTTTGAAGAGACTAGAATAAATGTATGATGAATTCATTGTCTGTTAACTTTCTGAGGTTGTTTTTGTAGCATTGCTCCCTACCACCACCCTAAATCTCCTGGAGGGCAAGGGTCATGGTCCACATTACGAATATTTCAAATAACCTCTAATAATATTTCACATTGAAGGCACCCAGCAGGTGATGGAAAACATGAATGATTGAGAAGGAAATAATTCAGCCTATAAGATGATGATCTAACATAACCAACACTGAAAGGCAAGAAAACCCTCATTCAAATTATTGAATTTATCTGTGCTAAGGCAAAGAATGCAAAATAATACAGCAGGACTTTCTCATTTGAAAGTAAAGCAAGGGCGGCTTTCTAAAATAAGGTCACGCAAACCCAGTGTATAACACATGGTTACCTCTAACATATATTATTCTTGAAGCTTTTGAATTTCTGAAAATGCATTATTATCAAAGCAGACATAGCACAGCTTGCCTAGTACTTTGATGTTGGATGACTGGTTCTTAAACTCTGTTTTCTTTGAGGTTAAATCCTTGGCTGAAGGGCTGGCAAGTCTGACAAAATAAAATAAAAATAAAAAATATCAGCTAGAATAATATGTCTGCATCACAAATCACCAGACTGAAATAAAAAGAGATGACAAAAGTACAGTGAGGTTTATATCTACCATTTAATTTGAGTAATGATGGTGGTATTCTTTTAAATATGAGAATATTTATTTTGTTCTATAATTCTTGGTTTATTCTCTAGCAACAACTTGGTCATGTTGACTTAGCTAATGTGCATTTAACAAAGTCAAACACAAAATTCTCACAATTTTTTTATAATGTCTTATATTCGCAAAAATATTTCAGACTAAATGATTACTTATAAGAAGACATATAAACATGTTTTCATCATCCCTTATACAAAATCAAAGAATTTGAGGTAAGAGATTATGCAATTGGGTATCTTGTGTGCAAGTAAACTACTGAAAAAATAAATTAATTGGCACCAAACTGGGCATCACAAATGCATAGGCATCTTGATTGTTCCACTTTAGATTTGATCCCCTTTTAAAATGGTAGTGAGTCACAACAAATATATTTATATGCCAATATAATTTAAGCAAATGTTAGCTATGTAAATTGTATATATGTAAGAAGCAAAAAGACTGGGTTTTTTTGTAAATTTCTTCAATAGAGAATTCCTGACTGCCTCCTGAAGTTCAGGCATCATGCCAGATGGTAGGAACGTAAGGATAGAACCCCCTACCTCCCAGTGCAGTGATTTGCACCCTGGCTCTGTTTCCTTATTACTTAATGGAGTTACTAAAATAAAGACAACTAACTCCCACTTTCAGAAACTAAAATTCAGAACTTCTAAGACAGGTTCTAATGAATTCTATTAAAACTCATTGATCCAAGTGAACAAGTTACTTTTGAAAACCTAACCTTGTCTGTACTGCTCACGTGGGGCAAATGTAATTAAAATAGTTCTAAGAATGCCAAAGAAGTATGTGTTTATGATGATGATCATTGATGATGTATATTAAACCCATTGTATGTTTCCCCAAAACTCATTTTATGAGTCTCAGATTGTTTGATTTGGGTTTTAGTAAATAGAGGGTAAGAAAATACAGCAAAGATTTTGCAAAATAGGTGAGGTTGGAGAGGCAACCATGAGGTGTGTCGAGCATTCTGGAAATTTCCTTGAATGTAATAGGGACTCATTAAGGAATTTTAAGTGAAAGAGTAACATCTGTGTTCTAGAAAGTGAACTCTGGCTGCAGGGTTAACATACAATCTCAATTTCTACATAAATCGGGGACTACATCTCCCAGCACACCCGCCACAGCCTCCAGAGCCAGGCCAGATCGCTTGAGTCAGAGCCGTACAGTAAACATCCAAAGGAGAAAACAGTCAGAGGTGGTAGAATTAGTAAGTGAGGATGCTAAAACAGCTGTTATAATATTCATAAAGATTTAAAGTAAACTGGGAAGAAGATAAGGGATGACATGGAAGACATTTTTAAAAAGAAACAAAGAGAGCCTTTAGAACTTGGAGATGATAGAGATAGATAGATAGATACGAAAGATATTGCGTGTATATATATATATATATATATATATGCGTATTCACTGAATTGACTTAGCAGATTCAATGCAGAAGAAAAGATTAGTGAAAATTAGAACATAACAATAGAAATTATCCAAATAGAAGTAGCGAAAGAAAAGAGAGTGAAAAAAATGAACAAGTCCTGATTAGCCTGTGGAATAACATGATATGGTCTAGCATGTATATTTAGAGTCCCAGAAGGCAAGAGAGAAAAGGGGCAGGAGAATATGAGTGAGCTCATAAAAGCCAATGCAGACAGTCTAGGCTAGGGACAGTGTAGGCAAAGGGGGTACACAGGCTGTTGTGTTAATTAATGTACATAGCACTGTGCCTGCCAGTGATGAAGCTGGTGCAAATTGACCCTGTGGTCAAGTTAACAGTTAAAGTCTGTTTAACCATATCAAAGATATTTATTAAACATTTACTTTTGCCATAAGCTTGTCTAGGTGCTAGGTAGTGACTTGGACTCCAGGTGCACTCTAGGTGGGTTTTTAGAATGGATTATACCAAGAAAAGCATGAGGGCAAGGAAACTCTTGAGGGGGCGTCTAATTATGTCCAGTGGTGAGAGAAGAAGAGGGCCCGAATTTGTCCACCGGCACAGTCAGCAAGAGGGTGGCTCTGAAAGGCTTTGTTAGGGACTTCCATGGTTGTCCAGTGGTTAGGGCTCTGTGCTTCCAATGCAGGGGGCACGGTTTCCACCCCTGGTCAAGAAACGAAGATCCCACATGCCTTGCGGCCAAACAATTTAAAAATAAACAAATAAGTAAAAGGCTTTATTAGAGTAGAATAGAATTTTCCCACCCCTACTGAATAAGAGTGAGGAATAATTCATATTAGATTTGAAATTTTAAAATATCAGGAAAAGAAAAAAAAATTGCAGAGAAAGAAGATGTGTGCTAACGCATGTATGTAAACAGCTCAAAGCACTGACAAGAAGTTAGAAATATCAAGAAAATACATGGTAGGGCTAAACCTCATGAGGTCAGTATTGTAAATTTAGATTTGGGCGTGATTTTAAATGTATTTATTATCTTTCTAAATGCATAAACTGTGCTAGATACTTAGAATTTTTTTTAGCCAAAAAAGTTTTAATTTAATTAATAAATATGATTTGTGCACCAGTGTTTGGAGAAGACTTTAATATTTCCCATAGTGAGTAAAAAGGAGAGGCAACCCTAGATACTTAGAAAGACTTACAGGATAGACTTAGAAGACTGAATCCATAAACTCATGAGAAGGCGCTGAGAGAGTGATTGTAGGGTACAATTTTTGTAGAAGACACTTTGCATATTACCAAAATATTAAATGATCATGGGCAGCAGCTTTTGTTAAGGAGGTTGGATGTGCAGTCACAACAGACTGGTTATTTATTGAGGAAAAGTTGACACTGTCTATTTAATTAGGTCACAAAGCAGTAAGAATACACTGACCTGAGGTAATTTCTCACCATAAACTTAAAATACAGTCAACATGAATATTTCCAAATGTTAATGATTTTAGTGTATCATATAGCAGTATATGGCCATAAAGCATGCAGTGCTGAAAACAGTATAATCATCTAATATTAAAAGCATTGATTACATCTGTGACCCTATTTCTGTTTTGTAAATAAGTTAATTTGTACCATTTTTCTAGATTCCACATACAAGCAATACCATATGATATTTGTCTTTCCCTCTCTGACTTACTTCACCCACTGTGACAGTCTCTAGGTCCATCCACACCTCTGCAAATGGCACAATTTCATTCCTTTTTATGGCCGAGTAATATTCCATTGTATATATGTAGCATATCTTCTTTATCCATTCTTCTGTAGATGGAAATTTAGGTGGCTTTCATGTCCTGACTATTGTAAATAGTGTGCAATGAACATTCGGGTACATGTATCTTTTTGAATTATGGTTTTCTCTGGGTATATGCCCAGTAGTGGGACTGCTGGATCATATGGTAGCTCTATTTTTAGTTTTTTAAGGAACCTCCATACTGTTCTACATAGTGGCTGTAACAAACTTATGGTTACCAAGAGGGAAAAGGGGGGGGGATAAATTTTGAGTTTGGGATTGACATATATATACACACTACTATATGTAAAATAGGTAACTAATAAGGACCTACTGTATAGCACAGGGAACTCTACTCAATAACCTGTAATGACCTATATGGAAATAGAATCTAAAAAGGGTGGATATATGTATATATATTTATAACTGATTCACTTTACTGTACAGCAGAAATTAACACAACATTGTAAATCAACTATATTCCAATAAAATTAAAAATTAAAAAATAAAATTAAAACAAATTTTAAAAAGCATTAATTAGAAGGAAGTATGCAATGGTGGCAAAGCCTATAGAACCATTAACATTTCAAAGCATTAAGTAGTGCTGCAGTTTTTAAAATATGTGGCTCAGGCAGACTTTCCACTGCGCAGCGTTGGATGGTGTGTCTGATCTGTGGCAGTGTTGCTACCTGCTGCCAAGATCAATCTTGGGTATCTAGAGGTTGTTTCAGCCTGTTTATAAAAATAGGACAGTCAAAATCAGCAGTGTTTTATGTCAGTTGCCTTGAGGACTTTTGTTTTATGTTGATATGTAGAGCAATTTCATATTTTTTCAATGTAGTTTAGTTCAATGTCAGTAAATAGTAAGCATTTCAAAATATTTGTTTGTCTTTCTAAAAGACTCTGATTGTTTTCTATAATGATGGAATAATTATGCCAGTAATGAAACTATCGTATTCAACTCAATACCTCTCACTTTCTAAATCAGTCATTGCTGATTTTATGGATGGATATAGATAGATAGACAAGAACACACACATTCACACACATATACATAGCGTTTCACATATATGTATGCAATTTATAAATGTTTGACAGAAGGGATAAATAACTTTTTTAATCAAAATCATAACATTTCCATCAAAAAGTCATCAGTCAGGAATTCAAGAGCTTTATATTGATTATGTTCTCTTATTAGATATAGAAGACTTGAAAATAATATAGGTATTTTTATAGTTAGTAAATACATACTGGTGAATATTTCCATCAGTAGCTGTATCTGTGTACGATTCATTATTCATTTATCTGACAATTATTAGTTGCAGGATATGTCACCAGTCTCTAGGAATGTGATCAATTTCTCTTCTAAACCAAATTGTGACTTTCAAATAACTACTGCTTAATTTAGTTTTAGTATAAAATTGTTGATGTTTTGTTTTAAAAGATGTCTTCTAAATGCAAAAGTGAAAAAAGGCTACCAATTCATATCAGCAATTATTTAAGAAGAATGTTAATCCATTCTAAACTCATTCCTGGGACTTATAATTATAGAGCAACTTGTGAGAAAGGAAGAGAGTAAAACCAAGTGATGGAATGTAGCAATCCATAGGTATTGATTCAGTAGAAAATATTTAGGTATTGATTCAGTAGAAAATATTTAGGTTCTGTGTGGTATTTTTAGAATCTGACTGATACCTCTATGATCCTCTTTATCATTGTTCAGTGAATTAAAAAACAAGAAGAAAATAGTGACAGTGGCTAGTGTGTGTACAGAGGGAAAATATATATATTTCTACAAAATAAATTAATACACAATCTCCTTAGACATATTTATTTTCCAATATCCAACAACCCTACTCAGATTTCTTCTCACATATTTCCTATACAGTTGCAACCTTGCTAGAAATTTTTTTTCTTTCCCCCGGATCTTTCCAGAGACATTCATATTCTTCTCTTTATGATGCAGAATATCTCAGCCTGAGCCCATGTCTTACTTTTAAGTGTTCTTATCCCACTTCAAACAAAAGTGCTTCCATTTTCCTGGATCCATCCTCCAATGGGTACAGTTTTAAAGTGTGCCTTTGTGTCTTTGAGAATACTCATGGTTCTACTTAAGCTAATTTCTTACAGTTACATTGCTCTCTCAAAGAGGAATTTGTGGCAATGTACTTTTACCATAATATACAGGTTGAGTCATAAAAGGAGATGACTGAACGAACAAGATCAAACAAAATGCAGAATAAGAAATAGAAATAAACTATGTAGGGTAAAATAAGAAGTTGAACTTTTGGAATAAAGTTCTTATGTTGGTATATAAAGGAAGAACAATTTAAGTTGATAATAGAAAACAGGTAATTCTTTAAAAAAATTTGAGTACTATAAATATTTTGCTGAAAGATTAAAATCCAGTGTGATAAACATCAACACACCTTAGCAAGCATGACACCTACAAAATACAAGAAGTAAATTTAGAATAGAAATGTGGGGATGGGTCACAGATTGTGTCCAAGGTGAAAGGGGGTAGGATTAGACAGAAAAGAAGACTATTGAAGCAAACCAAATATTGGGTGGTTGGATTTCAGATCAAGTAGGGACAATGGGGATAAAGAGGAAGTGAATTTGAAGACTTAGGAGAATCAGATTGGGTGCCATACTAAGATACATGTTAGATTTATGTTTACACGTAAAAATTAGAACATTAGAAAACACTTAAATTTGCCTACATGCTAACTCTAAAAGCAGTCAGAAGCAAACAAACAAAAATATCTTGTAGTAAACAGTAAATCCAGAAATCAGGTTTCACAAGGCTGAAAACAAGCAGAATCTCACGAAAAATATATATTTTATTGTATAGACTCATTCTTACACTCTATTTGTGAATTAGGGCAACTTTCTATGACTTTTCAGAAAATGAAATATATCTTTATTATATATATTTAGAATGTATGACTGTAATTCTGAATTCGTTTTAAGTTTGATAGTGGGTTTTGTAAACTATATATTCTGAGTGCTCTGCAAAATGAAACAGCCATGCTCCAGAATCTTAGACAGCCACGCTATTTGTGGGAAGGAAACTATAAGAATTTCTACCTATATATATTCTTAATTTGCTTTTTCTAATATTTATTTTTGTATATATTTAAAAATATATATATAGGTCCATGAGCACACATATGATTTATAAATAAATGTATTTATGTATAATAAATATATATACATTTGTTTGTGTAAGTATGTATACACATTACATCTTAATTCTTTTTTGCACAATGAAAAAGAGCTGGGGTCCACTGTTAGTTCATAAGTGATGAGCTAACCATGCCTGAAGATACCCACAGACAAACATTAAACTATGTTAACTCATACATATGTGTATATATATATATATATACTCATTTCTCTTTACGGTATTGTTGTACAGAGGAGAAACAGTGTCTAAAAGCCCCTCCCAGTCCGGCCACAACAATACTCTGCCACTTTAAAGAAGAGGAAGTTCCTTATCTCCTACTGAAGGAGAAGTTGTGTGCACAGACTAAGACTGTTGGATTAAAAGGTCCTAGAGATTGTCATACAGAGTGAAGTAAGTCAGAAAGAGAAAAACAAATATTGTATATTAATGCATATATGTGGAGTCTGAAAAAAATTGATATAGATGATCTTATTTACAAAGCAGAAATAGAGACACAGACATAGAGAAAAAACATATGGATACCAAGGGGGAAAGGTGGGGTGAATTGGGAGATTGGGATTGACATTTTACAGTATTGATACTATGTATAAAATAGACAACTAATGAGAACCTACTGTGTAGCACAGGGAACTCTACTCAATTCTCTGTGGTGACCTAAATGGGAAGGAAATCCAAAGGAGATGGGATATATGTATACGTATAGCTGATTCACTTTGCTGTACAGCAGAAACTAACACATCATAAAGCAGCTATACTCCAATAAAAATTAAAAAGAAAAGAAAAAAGGTCCTCAGAGAGCCTGTCACCTAAAGAAGTCATCCCTTAAGCAGGTCCTTAGGAACACTCATTGGCTACCACTCTCCTAGGACTAGAATGAAAACTGCTCAGAGACCCCACACCATCCATATTGCACTGGTTTCCTGCCTTTTCTCAAGAGACCACCATGATGGACTTCATGAGCCTCTTACACCCCTTACACCATTAGAAAACCATGCACCATAGATGCCTCATCACTTACCTTGCACACAATTAGAAACCCAAGCCTCCAGGTCCACTTCACATCCTACACATCCATTAATCTGCCGTAATTCCCTATACTTACACAACCTCAAAAAACATCATATGATATATTTTACTGACAACATCTATAATCAGCAAATTTTCAAACTATTTCTGCATGTCATCTACCTCTTTATAATAGAAACTCAGTGATATCCTGACAACACTGCTATCTCTAAAGCCCTCTCAAATGAGCATGTTTTTGTTTAATTACCACTTAATTTAGGACTCAGAGGTAGGTGAAAACAAAACAAAATGAAACAAAACAAAACACTACTCTCTCAACATGTTCCCTATCATTCTAGTTCAGTTTCTTTTCTACCAATATTTTGACCTTATTGAAAACTCCAATTGATTTTTTTCTAGAACTGCTCTTTCTGCATCCCATGTCTTCACTTCATTTCCTACTCAACTTAGATTCAGTGCTCCATAATTATAGCAACACCCTTGCGAGACTTTTACCTCCCTTTCCCTTTCTCCATCTGTTTTACCTGATACCTAATTAAACTCAGTTTTCTGTCTTCTCCATGACTGCACACATCAGAACTGATTTATCTCACCTAAAATTCAAGGCTTCAAATTTCAAATAAACACTTTATACTACTCAAAAAGCTGACTATATTTTTACACTTTCTTTCATTTCCTCCTATCTCAAATCTCTATTGCTCATTTTCTCTATCCCTTTTACTTTTCATTTTCCCTATTCTTTCTTCATTCTCAGCTAATTATCTTGACACATGCTTCGCTGAGAAAACAGAAAGAATCTGAAGGGACTAACTTCCTCCTTTCAAGAGCAAATACAATTGTCTCCCTGCCATCTTGCTCTCATGGTTGAAATATCCTTGCTAGAAATCTTTCCCTTCTTTTTTTTCAAAAAGTTATTCCTACTCTCTCTTACACTATCAGTTTCTCTATTTCAGCTGGCTCATCAAGATGGACTGTAAGTTGTTGATCCCTAATTTATATCTGAATTCTCTGAACCTCCAACTTCTTACTCAACAAGGCTGTGTAGACTTCCTTACAGTGGTCTCAAATGTAACATGTCAAAAATATCTTCATTCCTGCTCTTGGCACTCCCATCTCATTCTCTCGTAAACTTCCACAGCTAAATACAGATCATAACTTCCCATCAGTTGCTCAAGTCAAAAGTTGAAGCACTGTCTTTGACTATCACTTTCCCCACCCAAGTAACTCAGTAGCTCTTAGCCTTCTCTGTCTTCAAAATCTGTCTTAATGTCCAGTGTCTCCACTTTGCACTGGCTCTACTATTATTGTGCTAATCACCATAATTCCTTCTTGGACTAATTAATTAGCCTGTGATGTGTCTCTACAGACTCACATTTTGCCCTTAAGTACTATTCTGTATACAGTTGCATAAAATTCTTCAGTGTCTTCCACCGGCACTTGACATAAGCTCTAAACTTTCTTCTAGCTAAAGCAGCTCTACATTATCTGCCTTCACAAGGCTTGAAAGATGATCTCACCCTGTAATTCTCTTTCTCTTGCTTCTGTGGTTTAGTTACACCACCCTTCTTCTGGTTTCTTGAATGTATGGGGCACATTCTTATTTTAGAGTTTTTGCTTGGAATATTGTTCTATTTGATCTTCCCATGAATAGTTCTAATTTGGAGTATGTGCGTCACCCTTTCGGGTGGGCATTTTTAACCATTCAGGCTAATGGGTCCACATTGCCATTGTACCATATCACCCTGATTTTCTTGCTATATAGCACTTGAACATCTGGTCTGATTTCTTGTGTAGACATTTATGTAGTTATTGAATTATAAGCTGTCTCCCTCGATGGCATGTAACTTCTCTTTTCAGTGTTACAATCCCAGTTCCCAGAATAGGGCTTGACACATTGTAGGGTCTTAATAAACATTTGTTGAAAGAATAATTTGTGACCTATTCATTGATTTTAATATTGTCAAGAAGGGATCAGTAACTCTCAGAGTAACAAAGATATATGTGGTTCTCATTTATGATAATAGACTGAGGTTTGAGTATAAATCTTGCTTTGGAATCTCATAGCTAACACTTCCGAAATCTAAAAGGCACTTTGTCACCTCAGAGTGATGAAGGCACTTAGGTATGTGTTTAACATCCTGACAGTAGTGAACTGCCTTCCACAATGTTCAGGAGAATAGAAGAAAAATTAACAACAGCTTAGCAATGTTTGTATTGTACCTTCTAAAATTCTGCTACACTACAGAAAAGAATAAACATTATGCATGGGGTCTAAAGGGATAATAAGTTATTGCTCACATGGAATGCAATGTTTCTTCTCTCTTTTTATTCTATAAGTTAGCCGAGCCCCCTTTTGATACTATTGCACTGGAAAGGCAGTATGTAATTAAATGAAAGCAGGTAAACGTATACACTATCATCCCACTTACCATATGGATTTTGCACGTTTCCCACACATTGTTCTTATTTGTACAAATTTCCAATAGTGAAAGTAAGAACAATTTTGAATGAAAAGTCACTAGGCAAGAACAAAATTTAAGCTTATTTCACCACCATCCTGTCAATATTTTTGGCTATTTTAAAAGTAATTTTCTCACCTAGCATGTGACAGTGGTGAATATCCTGTTAGAGGCCAGATTTCTATCATGTGTGTATGCTTACAGAATTGAACACTGTGTTGAGTTTTTATTTTTGTTTTTAACAATAGGCTAATGGAGCGAACAGCAGACTGTGTTCCTGTCCCTGTTATTTCCCATTCATAGGAGTCTTAGAATATTGCTTTTGTAACATCATGCATACAATATATGGATATAGAATATGTGCCTTACAAGAGGGCCAGCTAGAGGAGTAAACAAAAGGGGTTTCCCTGGATGGGTCAGGAAAGCTGTCAGTTCTTCTCTGAGCAGTCCTTTATGGATTGAGGCAGGGGAAAGTTTTCAGAAGATAATGAAAGAGAGTATAGAGGGATAAGTATTATGTGGGAAAGAGATAAATAGAATTCTAGGCATTTTTTTTTTTGAATATGGGGAAAGAGCCCAGTAAAAGTGTGTGGAAATATAAGCCAATAATTTAAGAGGTATAGGTTCACGTTTGTCTTTGTTATATATAGGCTATGAAATAACCACCTGGGACTCTGTCTATATGATTAACACACAGCCATTAGCTTATAAGTCATATACTTCAGAGGGAGAAAAGGTTTAGGGCAAAAACAAATTTCAGATTTTCTATGTAACTTTTCTCCTGCAATATGAGGTCTCTTCTACATAAGATTGAATGTCTACTCCAATGAACGGGTGTGGAGAAGCCAGGAATTGTTCAAACCACAGTCAGGGGTTTCAACTTGTCTATCAGCTATTGTCATCTTTTCCACTGGTAGTTTCAACAACTTAAGGGAGATTAGAAGATGCAAAACCTCTTCAGTAGGGTCTAAAGAAAAACAATGGGAAAGTAAGCCTACTCTTCTTTCTGGAGGACAGCATCACTGTGTTCCCTTTTATGCGAGCTGAAAACCTGGACTACCTTTAATATGCTCAGGGCTCATAGGAATTCATTATGCAGCTCAGGGAACTCTGTATAGATATACATTTCTCTTCCCCTTGCCTTATCTCTTCCACAGGCTGCTTTTTCTGAGTGTGTAGTCGGTGCTTTGGACTTGCTCTTCTTTTTGTCAACTATGTTTCATTTTATGCATGCTGACTCCAGCAATAGAGAACTTCTGGAATTGGAAAAGCAGCTCTATAAACAGATACTCAAGCAAAAATTGTCAGTTTACCACAGGAGATCTAAACGAAAAGGACTGAGAAAGATCATTTTCTCAATATGAATCTATATGAGCATATTTTTTATGGAATAACTTAGACTCTCCCTGATTTGAAAGAAAAGAATATTTTATTTCTCAACTAGTTTTCTACATTTTGTAAGAGATGGGAGATTTACTAAATCCAAGCCATATCACATAAGCAGGGTAAATCTAGATTATTTAAAATGAAATCAAATTATTTTAGCTTAACATTTTCTCCAATTATGTTAATACATGCTTTTTCACTTGATTTTAATTAGTTAATAAGAATAGTACAAACCTACTCACTCTTTTAATTGTAAAAAGATTTCTCTGAGATTTTATAAACAGTTTTTTATCCTTATTAAATCAGATGCAGGCTTAAAAGCAGCTCATGGGAGCTATAAGATTATAAAGTAATCATTGGTATTCTTAGAACACATTCAGCGCTGTCAAAAAAGTCTTTCTGAAAGGAGTTTTCTAATGAAATAATTAGCATTACATAAAGTATTAGAATTACATGAGCTACAACAGGAATTATAATGAGATTACTGGTTTGGACCTTTGGTCTAGAATAGACTCAAACAACTGTTAGCTCTGGATCAATTCTGTAGTCTTTTTCAGCCTCAGAGTTCTCATTGGATGGGTGATATGTGATACTTTGTAAGCATTATCAAACTGGGTCACGGGACTGGACCAGTAAACAATTATAAACCTCAGATGTTAAGACTGAGTTAGATAGTCTGACATGGGTCCCACCCTAATCTGGACGTAAATGGAAAAGAAAACAGCAAGTGGTGACATTTCTGGGCTCATCTCTCTCAGCAGGTGTCTCTCTGCATCTTAGCTGCTGAGATCATGGAATTTCAGAAGCATCCCCTGGAGAGATGAGGAGGCCTGCATTTCTATCTTTATGTACATTTGATCATCTGTGCTTCTTTTTCATTGCTTCCTAGCTGAGGTCAAAAGCAAAAAAAAAAAAAAAAAAAGGTAAAAATAATTTCATCCAAGCTCTAAATATATCTTTCTCTATTAGACTTCATTTAATAAATAACTTAAATTTTTCCTCGAATATCACATATACACATAAACCAAGTCTTTGACCATTTTTAACTGTGGTGTTCTCACTTTTATTAGTTTCCAAGTTTAATTTTCCATAGCTGGAGAGAGACAGAGAGAAAGAAAGAGAGAATTGTCTTCAGCACCATAGGCTGGATATTTTGAAGATAATTTTCATGCCTAACATGAAAATCCATTCCAATTTTTTGCAAGACGTGGAAACACAACTCAAATTCTACTTTCTCTTGAAAACTTTTGATTATCCCAGCTTTTATTTAGTACTATATTTTTTAAAATATGGTAAGCTTTAAGAACACTGACCTTTGGGTGTATATGAAGTAAAACTCTAGTGATACACTTGGAGGTTTTAGATCTATTAATATGCTGGTCACTATTCTAACACCTAAAACCAGAATGGAGACATAAAATAATATATTAATTGGATTTGTGGATGTTGCTGACCACTGAATAGTAAAAATTTGAATAGGGAAGAAAAGGAATCCAAACCAACACAAATAAATGTAACAGAAAAAGTAAAATGCTCAAAATAAGTTAAAATAATTACACTCTTTTACATATAGTTGTCCAGTTTTCCTAGCACCACTAATTGAATAGACTGTCTTTCCTCCATTGTATAGTCTTGCCACCTTTGTCATAGATTAATTGACCATAGATGCGTGGGTTTATCTCTGGGCTTTCTATCCTGTTCCATTGGTCTATATTTCTGTTTCTGTGCCAGCACCATACTGTTTTGATGATGCATCTTTGTAGTACAGTCTGAAGTCAGGGAACCTGATCCTTCCAGCTCCATTTTTCTTTCTCAAGATTGTTTTGGCTATTTGGGGTCTTTTGTGTTTCCATACAAATTGTAAATTTTTTTATTCTAATTCTGTGAAAAATGCTATTGGTAATTTGATATGGATTGCATTGAATTGTAGATGACTTGGATAGTATAGACATTTTGACAATATTGATTCTTCCAATCCAAGAACATGGTATATCTTTCCACCTGTTTGTGTCATTTTTGATTTCTTTCATCAGTATCATATAGTTTTCTGAGTACAGGTCTTGTGTCTCCTTAGATAGGTTTATTTCTAGGTATTTTACTCTTTTTGATGCAATGGTAAACGGGGTTATTTCCTTAATTTCTCTCTCTGATTTTTCATTGTTAGTGTATAGAAATGCAACAGGGACTTCCCTAGCAGTCCAGTGGTTAAGTCTCTGTGCTTCCATTGCAGGGAGCTTGGGTTCGATCCCTGGTTGGGGAACTAAGATCCTGCATGCTGTGCAGTGCAGCCAAAAAAAAAAAAAAAAAAGAAAAAGAAAGAAAGAAATGTAACAGATTTCTGCGTATTAATTTTGTACCCTGCAACTTTACCAAATTAATTGATGAGCTCTAGTAGTTTTCTGGTAGCATCTTCAGGATTTTCTATGTATAGTATCATGTCATCTGCAAAGAGTGACAGTTTTACTTTTTCTTTTCCAATTTGGATTCCTTGTATTTCTTTTCCTTCTCTGATTTCTGTGGCTAGGACCTCCAAAACTATGTCAAATAAAAGTGGTGAGAGTGGACATGCTTGTCTCGTTCCTGATCTCAGAGGAAATGCTTTCAGTTTTTCACCATTGAGAATGGTGTTTGCTGTGGGTTTGTCATAGATGGTCTTTATTATGTTGAGGTAGATTCCCTATATGCCCACTTTCTGGAGAGTTCTTATCATAAATGGGTGTTGAATTTTGTCAAAAACTTTTTCTGCATCTCTTGAGATGATCATATGGTTTTTATTCTTCAATCTGTTAATGTGGTATATCACATTTATTGATTTATGTATACTGAAGAATCCTTGAATCCCTGGAATAAATCCCACTTGATCATGGTGTATGAACCTTTTAATGTGTTGTTGGATTTTGTTTATTACTCAGCCATAAAAAAGAATGAAATAGCAACATGGATATACCTAGAGATTGTAATACTGAGTGAAATCAGAGAAACAAATATCATATGATACCACTTATATGTGGAATCTAAAATATGGTACAAATGAACTTATTTACAAAAGAGAAATAGAGTCACAGAGGTAAAAAACAATCTTTGGTTACCAGAGAAAAAGGAGGGGGTGGGATAAATTGGGAAATCGGGATTGACATATACACACTACTATATATAAAATAGATAACTAATAAGGGCCTGCTGTATAGCACAGGGAACTCTACTCTGCTCTGTAATGACCTATATGAGAATAGAATCTAAAAAAGAGTGGATATATGTATATGTGTAACTGATTCACTTTACAGCAGAAACTAACACAACATTGTAAATCAACTATACTCCAATAAAAATTTTAAAAATACTTACAAATTTCAGGACCAGGAGTTTTACCCAGAACTGAGTGCTTCACAGTTTACTATTACTACAGCTTACAATAAAAATGGTGTGTTGGGGGGCAAGTTATATGTTTCAAGCTAAATGGCCAGTCACAGTGTAATCTGTGGTATATTCATAAAACAGAAAGATTGAAATTAAGGCTGGATTTCTCAAATTATAATACGCAGGTTATTGATAGGTAGGTAGATTGATAGAGATAGACAGTGTGTGTATGATATATACATCATATCTATTTAAATATATATATTTATCTGTTAATAATTCCGATTTTCAGTTGTTTATTTTTAGTAATTTTGTATCATACTTTTGATGTTCCATTGTTTTATTCCTGTGTACATGTCATCTAGTTACCACCATAGGACTTCTGCAAATGCTATTTCTCCTAGCTTGGTTCTTCTTCCCATTATGTTTTCTGCTTTAAACTTTCAGCTCTCAGCTCTATCATCACTCCAGGGAAACTTTTCTAAATCCAGTAAAATCCCATTATTTCATTCCATTAGATCACCATGTGCTGCTACTGTCCAAAACTAATGAGTTGTAATTTACACTAATTCCATCATTAATTGAGTAAAAGAGTCCTCTTCCTTTAGATTCAGGAATCCTCTCTGTTTTTATTCATTATAATATCTTTAAAGTTTAATTCATGTTTTTTTCACATCTTTTCACATATTTATTAAATATATAAGTTAATATATAAATAAAAATATGTAATAGTAGTACTTTATAGTTTGTTCTCTTTTTGCTCTAAAAATGTACTCATTTTAATGTTCTGTTTTGGCTTGAAAGTAAAGATGTATCTGTCAGGTTTTTTCCTCATTATGTAAACTTTCTCATGTTTCATGAAAGTCGTTCAATAATGCATCTCTTTGTACCAATGAACTTATTTACAAAACAGAAACAGACTCATAGACATAAAAAACAACCTTATGGCTACCAAAGGGGAAAGGAGTGAGGAGGGATAAATTAGGAGTTTGGGATTAACAGATACTACTATATATAAAATAAACAACAAGGACCTACTGTATAGCACAGGGAACTATATTCAATATCTAGTAATAACCTATAATGGAAAAGAATCTGAAAATCCTATATATAATTCAGTTATATATATGTATATATAAAACTGAATCACTTTGCTGTACACCTGAAACTAATACAACATTATAAGTCAACTATACTTCAATTAAACAATTAAAAAATAAGAACACATCTCTTTGAATATACCAATCGCATGGCTTTTACCTAATTTTTTTTTATTACAAAAATAATCTCAATTTAGAGATGATCTTCCTTGAATTTTCAAGCAATGTTGCTTTTTCCTTATGCTATATTAACATTTTATAACCTCTGTAGTGTGTATTTTTTCACTTGCTCTTTCTTATGTTTATTTATTCTTAAAGATAGCTATTTACCTTAAATATATTTTGGATTTGGATAACTATTATATTAAACTAAAAGAAAAAAATTGTAGAAATTACATATCTTCAATAGATGATTTTAGCTGTTTTCTTGGAAGATTATCAATTATTCTTTTGATAAAGAAGACTAGCATAAGTTCTTTTTTTATGTTGAATTTTTATGGATGATTATTTTGAGAAACTTTGCTTTCTCATAGCAATGTCACTCAATTTTTTGAACTCCCTAGAATTCACCAAAATCAAAAAGTGAGCTAGAATCACTGGTGATTTTTAATGATCTTTAAGCTGACATTTTCAATATGTTCTCCTTCAACTTTTGAAACCAAAGATTGTAAACCACAGGACTTCAAAGGATTTTTTAATAGTATCAGAGCTACTTTTGTTGTTTCTCAGAAATATAACCAAAGGCTTTATCAAGAATTATAACAATTAATTTTGCCTGTTACTCTTTCACTTAGACTAATTCAGAAAACCTGGAGAACTTAATTATTCTTTATTAATGTACTTCTTCTGCCAATAAAAATATTTTTGATAAAATGCTTTTATCAGTATTTTTGCTTGGACCTGATGATTTAGCTCACATCGCATACAGAAAATACCCATCACATGACGTAAAAGAAAAGGCAGTCTGCATTTTCGAACCAAATAACCAATGCAACTTACTTTCTGTTAAAATATAAACCTTACTGTAGTTTTCTGCAGAAATGAAGATAATGAAGTATTCTTAAGCATGTAATATAACCACTCATGTTACATAAGGGGAAGGAAACCTTTATTGAATGCATTGCATAAAATGGACTAACAAAGATATCTGTCATGTTAACATGATATAGACCTTGTATAAGTTACTTATTTAGCATTATATAAGAACAATTAAACTGTTACTTTTCATTAATTAATTTGTGATAATGCAGAGTAGCTAAAACAATGTATTTTTAATAAGAATAATGTCAAAATACATTTTATTTAACCAGGGATTGAATCCGCGCCCCCTGCAGTGGAAGCGCAGAGTCTTAACCCCTGGACCACCAGGGAAGTCCCAAAATGCACATTATTTTACAGTGATTTTGAGTGAATACATACAATGGTCAGATGCTTAGATTTGAGACTATCTTTTAGAGAGCATAATTAAACATTTAGATATAATTTTATTCATTTTATTTTGGACCATGATTAACTTTTTCTAAACTGTTTTAAACACTAAAATCTTTAGAAAGTCTCTGTGAATCTTCAGGGGTATGTCTACTCCAGTTTACAGACCTTTGCTCTGGTGGACTCTGCTTCAGCTTGCATGTTAAATACATTTTATTATACATAATTACATTCATTTTATTCACCTTCTATACTATGGTTAAGGTATTTTTAAAAGCATGTGTGCAGGTAACTTTTATTCTCTGTGGACACCATTTTGAGATGATAAAATTAATATCATAAAATATTTGCTTAATGTTTTCATATTTGCTTAGGGTTTAAAATCAGATTAGATTGATGGAGAGCAACCTGGCTTAATTTGTGATGCTTAACACGCACGTCTTTCACTGCTGACCTAGGAACCGAGATCAGAGTTCCCATTCTTCTGTCATCACATATGCTCTCCATGCAGCTTGGGTGCTTTGGAATCTGGATTGCCTCAAAGGTTATATCCCTTATCATGTATCCATATTGCTGTTATTCCTAATTCTGCTCAAAGAGTTTCAATATTTTCTACTCAGTGTCCAAGGAAATTTAGATGTTTTTCACATTTCCCCTTGACCTACCTTCTCCTGGATCATACACTTTTTGTTTGTTATCCTATGAATGTAAAAATCAGAAAGTTGACGGCATTGGAATGACGGATAAAGTATAAATTAGGTCAAGCAAGCTCAGCAAATAAGAAATGGACAATGGCTCCCAATTTGTTTAGATTATTTTCTACTTACTGAAGTCATTGTGTCCCTGAGTGAAAAGTATATAAAAGGGTTAGTTTTGAAAGAAGTCTCTACCTTTTAAGAGGTTATTGATCCACTTGGAGTTTAGCATAAAGTATATGTTTAGCTCAAAACTGTGCTTTAGGTATTTTAGCTTAATATCTATTTTATTTCACCATAAGACACATATTTCTAAAATTAAAAAAATGCACATTAGACTCGAAAAAAATACTAGTTTCATTTCACAACTCTCTCTTCTAATAAATATGGAGTAAAATGTATATAAAAATTAATGCTTTCATCTCTCTCTTAATATCTTCCACATTATCCACTATTTTCCATCATCTGTGTCTTAAACCCATTTCAGATTTTGAAAGGATCACCAACTTATTGTCCTTTCTACATTTAATACATAGTATTCATTCTTAATTTCATGTCTGTGTAATTTTTAATCAATGTACAAATTGCCTTAGGATGGTTGATGCTAATCTTTTTTTTTAATTAAGTTATAAATAACATACAACATTATATTTGTTTCAGGTGTACAACATAATAGTTTGATATTTGTAATACTGCAAAATGATCACCACAATATGTCTAGTTAACATTTGTTCCCATACATAGTTACAGAATTTTTTTTCTTGTGATACAGAAGTTTTAAGATCTAGTCTCTTAGCAACTTTCAAGTATTCAATACAATCATATTAACTATAGTCACCAGCATGTATTAACATTACCTCCCCAGGACTTATTCATTTTATAACTGGAAGTTTGGAACTTTTGATTCCCTCCACCCATTTGTCCATATCCAACCCGCACCTTTGGCAACCACCAACCTGTTCTCTGTATTTATGAGCTTAGTTTTTTGTTTTTCTTTTTGCTTTCTTAGATTCCACATATAAGTGATATCATACAGTTTTTTTCTTTCCCTGTTATCACTTATTTCACATAACATAATACTGTCAAGGTCCAACCACATTGTTGCAAATGGCAATATTTCTTTCTTTTCATTGCCGAATAATATTACATTGTATGTATATACACCTCATTGTCTTTATCCACTCACTGCCAGTGAATTTTTACGTTGTTTCCATATCTTGGCTGTTGAAAATAATGCTGCAATGAATAGGGGGGGGCACATATCTTTTTGAGTTAATGTTTTCATGTTCTTTGGAAACATACCCAGAAGTGGGAATGCTAGATCACATGGTAATTCTACTTTTACTTTTCTGAGAAACCTCCATATTACTTTTCACAGTGGTTGCACCAATTTACATTGCCACCAAAAGTGCACAAGGGTTCCTTTTTCTCCACATTCTTGCCAACATGTTACATCTTGCCTTTATGACAATTGCCCTTCTAATGGGTGTGAGATGATATCTCATTGTGGTTTTGACTTGAATTTTCCAGATGATTAATGATGTTGAGCATCTTTTCATGTACCTGTTGCCATCTGCATGTCTTCTTTGGAAAGACGTCTATTCAGATCCTCTGTCTATGTTTTAATTGGAGTGTTTGCTTTTGCTATTGAGATATTTGAGTTCTTTGCATAATAAACCCTTACCTTCAAATATATGATTTGCAAGCATTTTCTCCCATTCAGTAGATTGCCTTTTTTGTTGTTGATGGTTTTCTCTGTTGTACAAAGACTTTAGTATGATGTAGTTCCACTTATTTATGTTTGCTCTTGTTGGCTTTGCTTTTGGTATCAAATCCAAAAAAATCATCACCAAGACAGAGCAATGTCAAGAAGCTTCCTGACTATGTTTTCTTCTAGGAATTTTATGGTTTTAGGTCTTAAATTCAAGTCTTTAATCTCATTCTGAGTTAGTTTTCATGTATGGTATAAAATAGTGGCCCAGTTTCATTCTTTTGCATGTGACTGCCCAGTTTTCCCAATACAATTTATTGAAGAAACTGTTCTTTCTCCATTGTATTGGCTCCTTTGCCATAAACTAATTGACAATATATGTGTGGACTTATTTCTGGGCTCTCTATTTTGTTTCATTGGTCTATGAGTCTGTTTTTAAGCCAGTAATGTACTGTTTTAATTACTATAGCTTTGTAATGTTTAAAATCAGACATCATGATGCCTCCAGCTTTGTTCTTCTTTCTCTAGATTGCTTTGAATATTCAGGGTCTTTTGTGATTCCCTACACAATTTAGAATTATTTGTTCTATTGATGTAAAAAAATGCAACTGGAATTTTAATAGGAATTGCATTGCATCTATAGATTGCTTTGAGTAGTGTGGACATCTTAACAATATTAATTCCTCTAATCCATGAGTATGGAATATCTTTCACTTTATTTCTGTCTTCTTCAATTTTTTCATAAATGCATTATAGTTTTTATTGTATAGGTCTTTCATCTACTTGGTTAAATTTTATCACACGTATTTTATTCTTTTTGATGCAATTGTAAATGAACTGCTTTCTTAATTTATCTTTCTGATAATTTGTTATTAGTGTGTAGAAATACACAGATTCCTGTATATTGATTTTGTGTCCTGTAACTTTACTGAATTCATTTATTAGTTCTGACAGGTTTTTGGTGGTGTCTTTAGGATTTTCTATATATAGTATCATGTCATCTGCAAATAGTGACAAGTTTACTTCACTTCCAATTTGGATGCCTTTATGTCTTTTTCTTGCCTAATTACTCTGACTCAGATTTCCCATACTTTGTTGAATAAAAATGGCAAGAGTGGGCATCCTTGTCTTGTTCATGATTTTTGAGGAAAAGTTCAGCTTTTCACCACTGAGTGTGATGTTAGCTGTGGACTTATCATATATGACCTTCAGTATCTTGAGGCATTCCCTCTACACCAACTTTCTTGAGAGTTTTTTTTTTTTGATCATAGATTGATGATTAATTTTGTCAAACGTTTTTTCTGCAGCTATTGAGATGATCATATAATTTTTTTATTCTTAATTTTTTTATTATTAATATGGTGCATTGTGTTGATTGATTTACAGATGTTGAACCATCCTTGCATCCCTGGAGCAAATCCCACTTGATCATGGTGTATGACCCTTTTAATATATTGTTGGATTCAGTTTTCTACTATTTTGTTGAGGAATTTTGCAATGTTTATCAGGGATGGTGATCTACAATTTTCTTTTCTTGTGATGCCCTTATCTAGTTTTGGTATCAGGGTAAACCTGGCCTCATAAGTTCAGATGTGCTCACTCATCTTCTAATTTTTTAAAGATTTGGAGAAGGATTGGTATTTGTTCTTCTTTGAAGGTACTTGTTCTTCTTTATTCTCACTTATTTGTTCCTAGATGTAATTGCAGTTTCTGGATTTTTCTTCTAAAAATAATATTTAAATTTGCAATCATTAAATTTAGTAATTTACTTTTATTATTTACATAAAAATAAGATTTTATTAAGTAGCTATTCTAAAATCGTTAATATCATAAAAAGCTTTTTATGTTAACTGCATATGAATTGCCTTCATTCATTTTAGAATATATATATATATTACTTCAACTTATATGAGTCTGAGAGTTTATTTAGGAATTTTGTATTAATGGATATTTATTCATTTTTAGTTTTATTTTCATTCTAATACCAAGAATCCCTCAAAAAATTGTACATGTATATCTTTCTATCATTTTTTAAGCAACTGTATCCTTAGGAAGTATAACTTTATTATTCTATTTCACACTGCTTCTCTTCTGTTAATCCCATACTCACCATATGTCTCAAGTTGATTTTTTCCCACTGCTATGTGTATATTCAGAGAGCAATTTCACACTCTAAAAATACATTTAATTTAGCTCAATCATGAAGTTCTCCCCCAATAGTCGGCTACATGTAATGTTATCTATCCAAACTATTTCTAGTCTTCTAAATTAGTGACAGCATCTCATAACTGAAATTCATGACCACTCCAAAGCATTTCTTATAAGGAGAAATTGTCATGTCTATTACTTGTTTTACTTGTCAAATTTTTTTTTATTCTGTGAAATTAACGGCAGTGCATATTTATTTCAAGACTGACATGTAAAATAATTAGGTGTCAATCCAAGTCTGAGTAAATATAAAATAAAACATCTGTTTTCTTTTAATATAAACTGGATTTATTCCAGAGATCTTTTACATTTAATGAAAAGTCACCTAACAGAATATGTTGAGGATCTTTTTTAAAACATAGCTATATTTTATGACACAAGTTTATAGTGCTAAGTTATTATGGGTGGTGTATCCATTTGTGATGCTATTTTAATTCTGTGGACTATGCTTTGAATGGCAATGGTGTGACAAAGCTCATAGAAGGGTATATGGCAGTGACCTCTCCATCTGTTTCCTTTATGATCAGACTTAGTTCTTTAAGTTTGCATGACTGATAACTGGAAATCTTCAATGCAGTTAAGTTTATAGTCATATGCCAACCTAAAAAGTGGTGGAAAAACAAAATTTAAGGTCAGAAGAATACCTTTTATTCATCATATCGATTAAGGAACAACATAGATTTTTCTCTCTGCCCGTCTTTGATTTCCTCTCCACTTTATGCTCATTTTCATTATTTTACACTTCTGCTGAATTCTGATGAGGAGGCCATGTCCAATCCAATCTGTTCAGCCTTCAGGTAATTACTTTGTATACTTAAACTCTCATTCCATTGAAATAAGATGAATAAAATGCCAGAATGCACAGTGACCATCTGAGCAGCAGCCAGAGGTAATTGTCTGTCTTAACCTTTACCAACCCAACTGATGTTTCTTGATAATGTAGTTGTCAAGGATATTTCTCCAATGGCATTCTTGTCTGGCTAGGCATTGAGTTTTTAAAGCTGAAGTTCTAACATTACAATATCTGCTTTATAATTAATTCTGAATTATAGAGATTCCAAATTGAAGAGCTCTGAATGGCCAGTAATATTAGATAAATAATGAAACATTTTAAATCAGACAGAAATTACTAAAATAGCCAAATGACTATTTCAAAGTCTAATCCAGAATAAGTGTGCTGCAGTAAAAGATTAAAAATAGCAGAAAATTAAATATTAAGTAAGTGGGTGGCCAGACTGAAAGAATGAGATTACAGAGCTAATTTATTATTCCTTTAGATTAATTAGCCTACAAATTCAGTAGACTCTCAGGAACTTCACACAAACGCTTTTGGTTTTGGTTTCCCCTTTGATAGCTCGGGCAGTATAGAAGATAAATTGTTTCTAATTGTTTTTCTTTAAAATAAAACATGGAATGATCTAGGAAACTTTCTCAAAATGAAATTTAAATCTGGCTGTTGATTCAAAAAATACCATCTGGGCTTCCCTGGTGGCGCAGTGGTTGAGAGTCCGCCTGCCGATGCAGGGGACACGGGTTCGTGCCCCGGTCTGGGAAGATCCCACACGCCGCGGAGCGGCTGGGCCCGTGAGCCATGGCCACTGAGCCTGCGCGTCCGGAGCCTGTGCTCCGCAATGGGAGAGGCCACAACAGTGAGAGGCCCGCGTACCGCAAAAACAAAAAACAAAAACAAAAAAAATACCATCTACTCTCTGTAATGTGTAACTCAAAGCCCAGGCAATCCAACAGACCTCGGGGCATAATGAGACCAGTTTCCTTCATGCAGCAGAGAGAACTCAATGTTGCTGTGTTCTCCTCCGCTGTTAAAAGGCTCTGTCTGCCGCTTATACTGGTCACCCATGGAAACTGGGCTTATAAGACAAAACCTTCACATTTAAGCAATAATTTACAAAGTACTTTTACACATACTATCTCGTTGAGTCTATAATCTGACAATCTCGAAAACTGTTCAATCATGTTTTAAATGACAATATTGAGATTATAAAACAGATGTGTCTGGTGTCCAGTTAGTAAGTCTTAGAACCAGGCTTGAAGTTAGAGTTTCTCTGTCCACAGATCATAACCTTGATCCCTGAATGCAGGGATCCTTCCCTGACCCCCTAGCCCATGATCCTTTAAACAGCTGAAAAATAACACACACATGACCTGTCATTGGCACTACTGCTCTTAGTGTAAGTATACTCATAATAGTGTCCTTGAGAAATTTGTCCTCATTCCTTCATGTCTTGAAAATGCAGAAGACAGCATGTTATTTCACTTAAGTCCTCCCTGTTGGATTCCCTTTTTGATTTCCTATTTTGGCCATGGCAATATTACTCTCCCATTTTACTAGTCCCGAAAACCCAATAATCTTTCATTTCTCTCCTGTTCAACTTAGATGCCATGACTCCCCATTTCCTATCCAAGACAATCACTTTACTACTCATTCCTTGTGTGGGTTTGGGCAAGTCAGACTCTGTGCTTCAGTTGCGTCCAAGGCAAAATCTAGATAATAAAAGTACTATCTCATATGGCTCTTGTAAGTATAAAATGTGTTTTTATTTCTTATATGTACCGCTTTTCATACAATATCTGACATATATTAAGCAATTAATAAGATGAGCAATCTTAGCCAAGTGCACAAAATTCTCTAAAACCTCATTCCAAGATTGTACTAAATCCCATTCATCGTAGTCACAGTTTCCAGGTTGTCAGACTGATCTCTTTATTTATAATGTCTTCTTATATACTTTAGAATGAGAAACTTTTAAATACTAGTAACTAGACACTTAGGGACACAGTTTAAATGTTCCATCTTTCAAAGGTAATTTTAGGGTCTTTCATCACAGGGAAATCTCTCCATATCCTGGACTCATAGGACTTATTACTTAATTTATGACATTTGTGAGAGGATAAAATAATATGAAGAGTTTAGTCCTATGCCTGGTAAACATTAAATATTCAATAAATGTCAAATACAATACATATATATAAATATGATAAATAGTATCATTATTTATTAATGATGCATAACAATTGACTCATGCATTATCTTTTGACAAATTGCTCTTTCTGCTCTCCATTTAAAAATATATATAAGTATGTATCTTTCACACCCATGTTCATCTTGTGTTCTCAACTCAACTGCAGATTATTTTGATCAGATGAATATTACTATGTCTTCAAAATGTATCAAATATGTCCAAATTATGATAAAATGTTGTAATGGTACCTCTACCCACTGAATTCAATTTTAAATATGGAATGTATTTCATGTCAAATATAATAACATAGGGTTTCAAATAAAATATTAAAGCCACACAGTTTTGTAAGGGAAGCTTTGCCAGAGGGAATAAACTGCCTTTGGATCCCTAAAAGAAAAATGGAAGAATTATCATTCAAAACCTGTCAGCCGTGTGCTCACTACTCCCCGTCAATGACTTGTAATAACAGTGTGATGAGAATTACAGTTGCTGGAATATGACCATTCTTATCTTATTCTGGTGGCCTGGGAAGTAGGAAGACTTCAGTAATGGTGGGCTTGCCTTCTGTCCTCTTTTCAAGCTGATCAGCTGGATAAAAGAGAAGATTATACTGAGTTTAAAATCATCAATAAAAATTGGGGAAGGAAAAATATTAAATGAAGCCCTTACTATCAGAATTTAAGTAGATGTGTTGTGTGTGGGAGTGTGTGTGTGTGCTCCAACTCACAGATTAGAATAGACACATAAAATTTGGCTTCCTATGACAAAGTAATTAGCTGAGAGAAGACAGTTCTTCCATACATTACCATTTTTAAATACAAAACATATGTGAATCCCTAAATTGGTTTCAAATTCTCATTTTTACTCCTTGAAGATGAGACAGTTTCTCTTCATAGAAAGATCTGTGGGAAAAGAGACTATCCTTTTGAGACCTTTTCTCCCTATCAGTAAGCATAGCTCTCATAGACTTGCAGGGCCATTTGCTGAAAGTCACTTCCCTTATTCAACAACTGTATTTGTCAAAACTATTAAAACAGCAGGACTACCCTGAAACCATCGAATATATCCATGCATAATTTGTCTTTCTATATTCTGTAATGTCTAAGAATGGCATTTGTTCATTTTTAATACTTGAACTCTCTCACAATGAGAAATTAAATCAACACTGGTTTGCAATGATTCTTTCATGTCATTATCTGCCCTCAGATCACAGGTCAATACCCAGCCCTCTCATGTTTCATAATACATACTTCCCCCTCTAAGGAGAAGATATATATCCTTAGGTAATAAACAACAATATGTGAATGCAAATTTGTTTTCTAGTCGCTATTTGGGCTATTCACTACCTAGAATGATTTATACTACATGTAAAATCTGAGGCAGGTTTTGTAATATTCAGAGTAAGTAGCAATAGAATACGAAAATATTAGCAGCAAAGAATACCGTGAGAAAATGTCAGAACGGTGCTTTAAGAGCTATTATTTATGTTGTGCAAAATACTGTTAAAATCGTATATCAAAGTTAGAGATAGCAGAAGAGAAAAGAATAAGATTAAAACACACTTAAATGGAATTAAAGATAAGGCAAATACAATTAACTTTAGGTTATTCAAAGTGACAAAGGAAAACAGAGGCATGAATAAATTTTAAAAGTAAATAATAAAACAAAACCTTCCTTAATCTGTTTAAATTCAAAATACGTACAAAGTTTTTTTTTTTTTTTACGTATGTACATGCAGGATTATCCATTTCCCAGGCATATTAAATTAATATGCAGATGGTTTACAGTAACCTAAAATTATATTGGTTGATAAAAGAAAACTGAATATAAACTATGCTACATATTAAATGTCTACAGATGACTCAGTCTTGACTGTAGCGTGCATAGTTCAGGCAAAAGCAAAATTTGACTTTACTTGAAGAACACAGGGCAACAATAAAGTGTTTCACATATATAAAATTAAAACCCTCTTCTAAGAATTTAATTTGGGGAGATGAAAAGAATGAGATCGGTGATCTTTAGAAGTAATATCTGAGTAAAACAAAATAAACCTCTAAGTGATCCCAGTGTATACTGTAACACATCAAGTCAACATGAAGTGTAGAAAAAGGAGCCCCACATTCATCACTATGGTTTCAACATTGGCCAAGATCCAGTTTGGTGCTTTTAGTAGCCCTAATCCCAAGGACAACTGGTTATTACAAGGTAACTACTAACTACTGTCAACGTTGGCATTCATGATCATCTACTAACTGCCACTTTTTCTGAATGTATATTAGCAACTTAAAATCAGATTTTCTGCCATACGGAAAAGGGTGGCTTCTCTACATATAATTGAGAGAGTACAACAAAATCAATCTTGAGCATAGAACTTGCTGTTTAAGCAAGGTTACTGGACTTAGTTGTTTATGAGGCTAAGGCCCTGACGAACTCTAAGTGTTTGAAGGACAGACTATTTTATTGTTCCCTCTGTATCGGTTCAGCCTAGAAGAGGCTCTGGTCTCTAAGAATCACTTAGTGTTTTTGAATAAATCCCAGTGTCTCTTCTTTCCACTGCAGAATTAAAGTACTTCATTTGTTGCATGTGATATAACATTATAATTCAGCAAAATCAACTTCATATTATTTTTTTAGAACAGGAGTTACATATCTAGGACCTATATCTCTATATGATGTTATACTCTCACCCTTTACCCCACACTCTTCTTTTTAATTAAGAGTATATTCAATCACAATCTACTCTGGAGAAAAGTGCTTAGTCCAACAGTTATTTAATCCTGAAGTCTGTATATTCTTAAAACTGGAACTTGGCACGGGTACAGTATGAGCAGATGTTTATGAGAGTTCCAGAACAGGATAGACACTTAAAGATATTGAGTGATTCAGTGCACCGATTCTGCAAGCTGCTGTCAGAAGCTGCAAGGCTTTATGGCCTTCCTGTGTATTGCTGTTTTCTGCAATAAAATTTGCATTTTAATCTGCAGGGATGTTCCTATCTTTCTGCCAGCTTGTATCAGCACCTTGTCCAGAATCATCAAACTAGAAGCATGATGGCCTTGACAAATATTGTTTTCATTTCACTTAGCAAATATTTCTTCCATCACTTAAAAGTTAACGCCTCCATACCAGAACTTATATTACTTTGGACGGGTCTAAAACTTCATTAAAGCCAGCAAAAGTGATTTCATAAGGAATTCTATTGCCATAACAAATCAACAGTTTGAATAAGGGAATAGTCATAGGGAGTCTCTGTAGCATCTGGAGTGCACAAAATTCAAAGTGCTCAAAGGGGAAAATACTGTCCTTAGTTATGCTTGCTCACTTTAGTGGAAATTACACATGCATATCAGAGTAGAAGCACTTCCGGCTCAACTTGCTGAAAATTCTAATTAGATCCACACAGTGCTCATCCAATTATGCCTATGGACTTTTCTAAAACCACATATGTAAGCAGGAATATAACTTAACGTGGCCTTGCCCAAAAACATATGCAAGAAAGTATTACAACATTGAATTTAGAAAAAGAAAGACCAGCTGTCAAATCACTAATACTTTCAGTTGCTGGAGGGATATTTAAAATGAGATCAAAAGGAGAACAGAAAAGGTTCTCTGCTTCATTTTCTCAAAAATACTATTAAGTGAATGTTTTCCCAAGAGTATCCCCAGAGATGCTTGGCAAAGTGTCCTCAAGGAAGCTATTCTAAATTCCATAAATTTGTTGAAGGTATCCTTTTACTTTCTAATATTTAGATGAAAAAATAAGGACAAATTGCACAAAATGTAAACTTGAGACCCTATAGAGCATCATAGTATTGTATTATATGGATAAAATATTATCCCTTTATGAATGTAGCAGCCCTGTCCTGTTTCTTCTACTACAATTCTGAAAGTCTCCACTTATTTCCTACGTATGTTCCTCTCAGTAGTAACATGTACATGTTCATAAAGCTACATGATAGGAGAGGCAGAGTAGCACGTTATTTCAGAGCCAGCTCTGGAGTCAGAGACAAGTGGCTATTAATCTTGGCTATGCCTATTATTTTCTCTGTAATGGCGATCCAGAAAGTCAGGAATAGTCTATTGTATGTGCTGCTGAGCAACACAGCACCAGCATTTGCTATCCCAGCTTTGGTTGTCTCCCTCCCAGCTCTGCAGCTCCAAACCATTGACGGAAGGCAGCACCTTTATCGTCTCCCTAGGACCATCACTTTCACAGCTTACCTATGTCCTGTCTAGCCAGGCTGGTAATAAGGAAGCAATGCTGTGATTTGCTCTGTTACGATTCATAGAAATGCTTCATTTTGTATACTTTCATTTTTGTACACTTTATTTTATAAAAATATTGATCAGCTATATTTAGTTGTATATTATATGATCTTGTAGCTAGAACTATGCATGGATTCATCTTTGTTTACCCCACATAACTTAGCTCAGAGCCACATAGGTAAGAAATGCTCACTGGATTACCATTAAATTAAGAAAACATATAATTAGTCACTTGATTTACCTATTTAATTATGGACTTACAACAAGAGATACTGTACATTGCACGCACCTTTTTTTCTATTATTCAATATCATGTGCTTGGACTTTCATGAAGTTTTGGGAAAAGACAGGAACGGCTTTCTGGTATTCTATTGATAAGAGAATAATATTAAAATGATGCCATTTTAATTTGCCACTGATTGCTCAGGATACAACATACTACATTCAGGGAGTGTCTACATTTGTTTCTATTAAGTGATTCCTCAGCACATTAAGAGTATTGTACTACATTGTAATCCATCTTTTGAATACCTGGGGGGCAGAGTTTACACTGAATCTTCTCCTCACAGAATTTGTGGTAGCTACTATTTCTAGAGAATATTGTCCACGGGTTAATAATAATTCTGAACCTGACTGCGACCTTATTTTTTTATTAATTAATGCTGTCCTTCATATTTTCCTATCACTCATGTTTTCTCAAAGCCTTGCTTAAAATATAAATCCTCATTGTTGAATACTGTCAGGTTGTAACTTCTACCACTGATTTCTGGCAACAAACCAGAGCTTGGCTTTTTTACTAACCTAAGGATTTCATTTGCTTTAATTTCTTCTACTTGTGGCCACACTACTTCATGTTTTCAAACGGTAACTCTTGGTTATGCATTATTTGCATTTCTCCAACTTTGCTTCCGATGTGTTTTTTTAGTTCAGGGTTATTTATTTATTTGCATACACTTTTTAAAATGAGCACTGCTCCAGCAACAGCAAGCTATCTTCTAGAACCTAGAATTACCATGTTTTTAGTCACATTAATGACAGAAATGTAGATACATGAGTTTTGGTATTTGAAAATGAATTATCCCCAAATACTGCATTTATTGTTCCTGAGTAATATAAAAACTTAGTATTTAATTTCAAATACATCAGCTGTGATTATCTATGTGCTTAATATTCCTCACATTCCTAGTAGCAAGATTTCTACCTTCTAGACTCGCACACCAAATGCCTCATTTTGGAGGGCAGCCCCAAAGAATTCCTTACCAATATCTCCTCGACAAATATGGCAGAGTCCTCATTCGATGTCTGTCCTATTCTTCCTTTTCTACGCCTCCTCCCATATTTTGTTATCTGCTTTGTTTGTAAAATATCTCAAAAAGTCTCTCTGGCTCTCCCGAAGAGAGAGCTTTGTCCACAGTTATGATGGAATTCCTTCATACTCTATAGCTTCATTTACTCAGAGCCCTGGAGAGTAAATAAGTCCTGTGCAGAACTGGAGAGAATCGCTCCCTCATAATTCTCGGTTAGGCCTGCTTGCTGAGTCCTGATTTTCACCAAAATTTTCCAACAGCTTCTGCAGCTAACACTCTATTAGTGTGGGCTCAAGGTAAAACCAGGTGATTCTGTGGGGAACAGAGGTAATTTATTCTCTATTCTCCTTAAACCCTTTCATATATATTTTTTTACTCCAGAAACATTTCCCTTTGCTCCAGTAATTTGATAACTAAATAATTCACACATATAAGTAGGGACATAGGTGTACAATTAATGAAGGTGTTGCCTTCCTCAGCAAAAGCTACTCTGACTAAAATAGCAGACACTAGGCACTTGATGCTATTGGGTTTAAATATGTCTAGTCTGAATTGAGATGTGCTGAAAATGTAAAACACACTGTATGTTTAGAAGGCCTAACAAAATAAATGTGAAATCTCTAATATTTTATATTGACTACACTCTAAAAGGAAAATATTTTGGATATATTAAAATATATCATTAATAGTAACATAATCTGAGTCACTTTACCCTTTTAATATGGTTACTGTGAAGTTTAAAATTACGTATGTAGCTCATATTGATGGCTCACATACCATTTCTATTGGACAGTGCTGATACAGGGAATAATACTGAATTAAAATGCATCATTACATTGTCTTTCTTTTAATAGTTGTATTTGTTGTCAATGTTAGTGTGTTAATTTTCTAATAATCCACGGTACAAGGGCGACTGAGAAGATTCTATGTTGTCCGTAAGACATATCGCATAATGCTATTTAATTCTCACATTAGTTATTTAAAATTTGTTAGAATGTAAGCAAGGATTCCATACCTCATTTATTCAATAAGTTTTAGAATAAAATTGCACTAAATAAAATTTCCTGTATATTTTATATAATCAAATATCAGCATTTGGTTCTTCTTCCAACAAGTCATTGAATTCCTAATTGCAATCCATTGGTAATAAAATTGAATCAGCAAAATGTTTGCCTTTGTTTAGAACGTTAAATAGAATATATTTTGCAGCAGGTTTTAAAAAAAAATTAAATTAAATTATGTCCAAATGTTGTATTTGGACATGCTAAATAATATAAGAATTCTCCAGGTAAAATTATTTCTGACATATTTTCCCTGTCCTGTACCTTGGTTTCTCTGATCATTTATAATAAATGTCTGTATTCCTGCTATATTTTCTGCTAAGATTCCTGCAATCATACTTGCATCTGATTCTAAATTTTCTTTTATTGAACAATGTCAAAAATTTCTTGCTTTTTTAAGAGTCCTGTTGAATCCAGTTTGTTACATTTGTTACTTTTTGGAATCTGTTTTGATGTGAATGCTTAAATGCCATATGGTCATTTTTGTATAGATTATTCAGTTTATATGAAATCTGTGGATACTTACCCTCCTTAAGATCAAACTAGCATGGTCCTCACAGATGTAGAAGATATTCATGCAGGTATTAAGATGATTCTTCATACTTGCAGACAGAATGTGAAATAAAAATATTTTCTATTTTTTATAATTTTTCACTAACTTTCCCCACAACATAAACTCAAATACACAGGCAGCGTATAAATTTGAAGCTTCTCTTGTAACCTTCTATTTTTAATAATACACAAATCTATAATTCTTATAATTGTAGACTTCAGTAGAATCAATCAACGTTTTCTCAGAGAAATGTGTATCTAAAGAGAACATCAATCCACATTCATTTAAAAATTTTTCCCCTTTTAAGTCTAGAGATCAAGCATTAAAGTCAAACTCACAAATTCACCAAAGGCTTGTCAAACTGAAAACTTGTTGTATTCCACAGAACAGAATGTATATGTTGGATTTCGTTTCTGCCATCAATGAATATTTAAACCGCATTTTTGCCCTTCAAAAAATAAACTTAAAATCTACTGTCTTTTCAGTAAAGTAGTAAACAGAATAGTGGCTATCAACTTTTGTATTTAAGGAATTATATAACCTGTATCACATTAAGAATCATTCACTTGGGAAATTTTTGTTTTACGATTAAGTTATGTAATGAATTGAACACCAATATTGTAGCTGAAATCTAAGGAGGAAAGCTGTTTGGATAAAAGCAATTAACCTAAACAGTCATGAGATGGGAAAAATCAGTTTATAGTTATGCGATGATGTGGGCCCTACAGTAAAGTACTTTGAGACTCTTCAGGCAAACGTCTCAATCAGCAGGATAATTCCTTGTCTGATATCATGAAACCTGAGCCTGGCAGTGGTGACATCTGTGCTTCCTTCAACTAGACTCAGCTAGCCCACCAGCAAGCTATTGCTAGACCAGAATCACAGTCATTCTGTTAGAGTATCAACACACTCCTTCCTCGTGGGGAAGCACATGTCTAAAAACCTGAAAACTATTTGACCATTATTTTAGACAATTATCTAAAATAAACACTTGGTTGGGTTTTTACAAAGTTTTTTTGTAAGAGGCAAATATCAGAATCTTCAATGACTTTATGTCCAAAATGCCTCCTTTAGGCAAAGTCATAAATAGCACACTTTAGCATGATGTTCTAACTTCCTCCACGGTGTATCTCTCTTACCTGTATATGTTCTTTATCTTCTACACCTCTACCCCACTGTGAAACAAGTGACACAGAAGGAATTAAATTCAGGGTAATAATTCTCTGGAATTTGTTGAGATTTTAATAGACGATGAAAATTGATCCTTTTTTCATAACCAAATTCTGAAACAAATGAAAGATAATCAGGAAAATGCAGACTAAAATGCCATTGAGTTTTTGCTGTTTACTTTTTGGTAGTGCTTAGGTGTGCAGCAAAACTGGACTTGTTGATGTTGAACATTAGAGCTCCAGACTTTTGCGCATGGTCTCTGCAGACAGATAAGTCTGAGGATCTGAAGAATATCTGCTGTGAAACTCATATTATCCTCACTAATGAGGTAAGTCAGTACCCGAAGGAACAGAGAGAGTTGAAGAGTCTTTGATTGATGGATCTCCCTCCACTTGGAAGTAATCACGAGAAATGAAAAAAGACGTACCTCTTCCAGAAGCCCCAGCTTTTTGTCTTTTTAATCCACTGTGCTCAACCATTAACACTCTGATCAAAGAGGATGATTCAGTCTATTGGGACAAAGAAGAAAGGACCCCAAAACAAAGATTGCTCTTTTATAAACGCTCCTGGGAAACATAAGAGCCTGAAATGGGCTATAATAGTGCCTTAATTAAGTTAGCTACAAGGCCAGTCTCTATTCAAGGCTGAAATTTTACTTCTTCTTTTAATTCCCATTCTATTCTAGCCATATTTTTCAATATAGCCTTTCAAAAGCCCTCCAATGATATCAAATGACTTCACAAAGATACTCTAATACAATGCACCAAAAACGTTACCCCACATTTGAAATAACTACCTCTTATTATCAAATTCTCTGGCAGAAACTAAAGCTACAAGTTAACATCTCTTGAGAATTGAAGCTCAAATGGATTTGAGTGCAAAGTCAAATTCTCTTTCCGTATTTATTTGAAGTTAAAAAATATAAAGTTCAAGGTGTAACCTACCTAATTTATTAATGTTATTTGTTTTCTAGAAATATTATCAATGTTTAAGTAGATTTGTTTGTTCTTTTTCTGCAGCTTCTGCCTAACCTGTCTCTAACTCATAGGGAGGTGGTTCAGTTAGAGCTTAAGGAGTGGTAAGGTAGTATGGTAGTCCAATGGTAAGGCTCTAAGATACTCACTATTAAAGAACATATACTGATAAAAGGATACAGGACTGTCACAGAACTGGCACTACATGCACTGAATTCAGAAAATAAGACAATCTCTGGAGCCTAGAGCAGTTGTTTTACCAGGATTGTGTTATGCCATGTTGTGTTACTAGGACTCACTGCTCAGTGATTTTAGCTCTGTTAGTATGCTGACAGTCAACACAACCTAACCAGAATCCAGCGTTATGATATTTGAGTGTGTGTGTGTGGTGTGTATGCCCGTGTATGTAGAAGTGAAGGTTAGTGCCCAAAATATATACTAGAGCCATTTCTGCCTTCTTTTAAAGTTTAGGAATTTAATATGGAGACAACTCCAAACTCCAGCCACTGGATCTTAACTGAGGCGTATTTCATTTTCTTTTCTGTGTATCCAAAATTCTAACTTGCATTTTCTGTTTGAGTCCTGTGTTTCTAGCACTCAAACATTGTGCAATCTCAATGTTTGTGCTAGCTTAAGAATTATCCTCAGGGGGTTCTTGAACTGAATCTTCTATTGATGCTTCTGAAGCTTATGCCCCAGAGTCGTAAGGACAACCAACATCCCTGCCATGTGCTCTTTGAAAAGGTTTAATTTGGGTCTTTAAATTCCAGACACATGGTCATAGATTGTATAGTCAACGCAAAATCCAGTTAATTACAGGCCATGTCATAAGGGGTGAATCTTGAGCCTATGAACAAGCCACAGAAAGTCAAGGTCATCTCACACAATGTTCACACTTGTCCCTGAATGCAGAGCACAATATGTCAATGTCATCTAAGCAGTTTGAACCTGGAAGCTCACCAGTGCTCTGTGGCTCAGGCCACATATCCCATCCTGTAGATCTGGCTGATAATAAAGGAAAGAAGTAGATTTTTTTGCCAGTGTGAATCAAAATATTACTACTTCAAAGTCACCATCCTTTACAGAAGAGTCCAGGCTGTGCTTGTTCATTTAAGACAAGTCTATAGTAGCCTGCACCATAAGCTCCCGAGCCTTTCCACTTAACTCTGTCCTAATGAAACCTTCTCTTTATAACAGTAAATGCTGGCCCATGTAAAAAGGGTCATGAGGTATAGGGAACTGCTAACATCAAAATCCCATGTGGTCCACTTGCTTAAAGTCTAAAGTTTAAGCCTGCAACAGTTAAAAGCCAAGCACACAACTGAGAAAACAGTCAAGTGACGCAATAGGGGTCCCTATAAACCTTCCAACAAAACAGCCACCACTATCTCTATAACAACAAATCCTCATTGCCTTCCTTAGTTCAGTGCCACCAACCCTTAGAGTCCCTTCCCTGACAGCACCAGAGCCTCAATCATGCCAAATCACTTTGATTGATACAATGCTCCTTTTAAGTCTCAAAGTTCCTCGATCAATACACAAGTTACTGACAATTCACCCCTGATTTGAACTTATCTTCCTCAAAGTGCAGGCCTCTCCTGCTGAAGACCTTTCCCTACAGAACCTAAAGCTCTAGAGAACAAAATAAAGTGAGATCAAAAGAGCACATTGAATGCTACCTGGGTGTCAGGCAATTATGGACTTCTAACAGTGAACTGTAGAATTACACAGATTACCCACCCAGACACAGTCGTGCTGAGAACTCCCAGGCATCTCCCAATGAGGCAGAGCCTTGTCTTCTGAGCCTCTTCTGGTTGGGAGCAAATCAGAGGACCTGCTCTCTGCAAGCAGGAAGCCTCACAGAATGGAGTAACTGAGACACGTGGTTCTCTGTAAAAAACTCAAACTAACCCAACAATCACCTCTCTCCCTGAGAGAAGAGTGAGGAAGAGGGAGGCAGCAGAGAGAACAGATGTTCTTCTACATGGGAGAAAATATCAGTAATTGAGAATAAGTGGTTTCTCTAACAGGACTCATGGAAATAGGTCACAGGTTAGATCTTTAAACAGGGGTGGAGATGCCCGCATGAGGAGAGTTCATTTCACACGGTGTAGACTTCGGAGAGTTGCTGTCACTCAAACGGAGCCCAACTCAGTGAAACAGTACACTCCCACTTAACTCTCACCTTCCTGTATGTGTTCCTACAGCATTGTATAGTTGGTAGCTGTTGATATCCAGAGGTGAGTAACGAGTGGTCTTTGACCTCCAGGAACTCATGACAAAGATGAAGGAAAAATATGTGCAGTCAAAATGTGCTAAGATACGTAAGAAGCACGTGTAAATACCAGTGGGAGCGCAAGACAGGAACTCAGGTGCAGGAGCAGGTGATTAGTATCTTTGCAGTAAGAAAGCCTTAATAATATTTTAAAATAATATAATAATATTACAAGAGGACATTGGATCATTCAAAGACTCTTCATAGCTTTCCTATGAAGATTTCTTATTTAACACACAAAATAGTTGATGTTATAATATGTATCCTAATTTTTTCATCCCAGCAAAGACATTTGCAAATATTCCCAGTGTCACAAAAGTAACACACAATTTTGGTGTTCCCGTGTATGTAGTAATCATATGGATGGGCTGTCTACCTAATTCTGTGGTTCAGTATTAGAGGCTGACTGTAATGGTCTTTATGTCTAAAAATAGTACATTTTGATTCATCAATATACATTGACAACTGCCAGACGAGTGGAGCAGGACCTCAGAGACTTAGGGGTGGAGAGTAAGAATAAGGGGAGAATTGAGCGTAAGTAAAAACAAGGAACTATGTTCTCTTAAAACGAATTCATTTCTGCATTACGGCTGGGGTGTGTCTCGACACTTACCAGCACTCTCATCTTTGCTCTTTACCTTTAAAAAATACAATCTTATTTTCTATTATTTATAATGCTGAATTTTGAAGACCCTGTTTACAAGCATTGTTGACGAAATTCTGTCACCATTTAGTGGTTCAGCTCTTCTATCTGACTTCCATGTGTCAACGACTTTGAGGCTTAGCATTCTACTTACCTATCTGGTTTGAATGAAAAGGAAATTTGCATTGGTTTTTTTTGTTTAATGAATTATCTGAGCATGAACTGAAGGTTATGTGCAAGTCTAAATAATGAGGTCTTTTCATCTTATGCTCCTCATTTGACCACTGATACTTCAAAAATAAACTTAAATGATGATAATAACAAAAATAATGATATACATGCCGTTGCACAAAATGCCTGATTTAAGCCATAGGACACATATTAATACCTGTACTCGAGTCAAATACAAATTTGTGTAATTTTTGAAGAAAACACATGAACTCAAACATTAAAAAACTTATCTGAACTTACAGTAGGCAAGCTTAAGTAGATATCTAAAGCAATACCTTTACATTTTACTGTGAGACATGATATTGGATTTTAAAATATGGTTTTTTCATGTTCTAACATGAAAAAAAATTAGTGTAGAATTGACCTGGGAATTAGAAATTCCAAATAAGCCTTAAATATGCAACAAGCTTATGCTGTAATACTAAATAATGCACTTAACCTATTTCAAAAAGAATTGAGCAAAAGCAGATATCATGAGTTACATCTTTGCCAGTACCTGAAGGTATGACTCTATGTATATATGCATGAGTAAAACATTTGATATTTTAAATATACAACAGTTCATACATAGTCTTATGAATTAAAAACTGAAATCCTAGGTACTTCACAAGTCATGCAATTAGAAACAGCAAAACACGTTAAATAAATCCTTAAAAAATGTACAAATGTATGTAGAAGCATAAATTAAGACATAGCATGGCAGCATGCCTTGAGTTTGGGGAGCTCTGTGCCTCGTTTCAAGTGCGTTAATCGTTTTAGTCATGTATTTTCTTGATATTATCTGAATGAGCTCACCTCATCAAGTGCCTCAACTTAGTAGGTTTCTATCACAATAATAAAACCTCTGATTCACTAGAGTGAGCTGTACTTCTCAGGCAAAGAGAACTGGTCTGCCGTATCATTTTCCTTGAGAGAGACCTCTGTTTTCTCTCAGGCACCACCATCATGCTTGCCCGTGAAATTCTGAAAAAACTTCTAGTGATGGGAAATTTCAGACATGTACAAAGTAAACCACATAGTATAATAAGACCTCATGTACCCATCTCCTAGCTTTAATAACTCAGTACTCTTGAATCATCAATACTTACCCCAATTCAAAGCTCCCCTACTTAATTATGACTAGTTTATAGTATTTTTCAAGATAAAATTAATGCACATTGAATTTCACATATCTAGGTTGCATACATTTGACAAATTAATATACCTATCTAACCTAAAGTCCTGGCTAGCTATAGAATGTTTCTAATACTCCAGAAATTTCCCTTGTGGCCCTAACTGGTCCATCGCTCCCCACAGAGGCAACTACTTGTCTGATTATTTTCACTGTGGATCAGTTTGCCAGTTCAAGAATGTAACAGAAACTGAATCACACAACTCTTTGTTTTTCTAGCTCCTTTCACCCAGCTGTCTATGAGAATCATTCCTGTTTTTGCAGGTAGCAGTACCCGCGTATATATACCAGAATTTGTGCATCCATTCCCCTGTTCATGGATTGTTTGAAGTTGTGGTCTATTAGAAATAAAGATCCTATGACCATTCTTGTATGAATTTTTAAATAGAAATATGTTTTTATTCCTCTTGGATTAGAATACCTAAAGGTGGAACATCTTGATCAAATGATAAGTTGATGTTTAAAGTTAAAAAAAAAACTTCCAAAACTTTTTGCAAAGTGGTTTTATCATTTTTTTATTCCTATCAGCCATATGTGATATTTCTGTTAGTTCCATATCTTAGCCAAGATGGTGTGTTCGTCAGTTTTTATTTAAATAGCTTTACTGAGATGTAACATACATACCAAAAAATTCACCCATTTAAAATGTTCAATTCCACTGTTTTTGGTATGTTTGCAGAGTTGTGCATAACAAGGAGAAAGACTGCACTTTGGATGTTTGACCTGAAAGGTGTCAAACACGACCCCTCCTCCCCCTTGCCTTTCTCTTCTGTCCCACATTTGGTCTAAGGCAGTAAGACAGCCCACACCTCCCTCCCTTGGCACTGGTTTAAAGTTCAAACCACAAAAACCCTGGCCCACCTCCCAACCACAGTAAGAGCCAAAGCCACTCTCTCTCGCTTGTGTCATCTGGACCAGCTTGTGCCAGCTGCTCTCCCTGGAGAGCCCCGTCATGAGGGTAACGAACCTCTTCATATCCTCCTGGGTGTGTGGCATAATCAGTCTCAAGACACTAATTTGTGTAAGGGATTGGTCCCAACATCCATGGGGAAGCCAAAAAACATTGTGCAACCGCATAGTTTAGTTCTGAAACAGTTTTGTCACCTCACAAAGAAGTCCCATAGTCAGCGCTCTCTCCTAATCATCTCCCCGTTCTCCACCCTGCAGCCTGAGATAAGCACTGATCTACGCTCTGTCCCTAGATCTGCCTGTTCTACACAATCCATGTCAATGCAATCATGCAATTCTTGGGCCTTTGTGACCTCTCTCACTTTCCTTAATATTTGTGAAGTTCACCTGTGTCGCAGCATGCATCAGTACTTCACACTTTTCCATTGCCAGATAATAGAACATTTTGTTTAAGGACTCATCAGGTGATGGACATTTGAATTTGGGTTGTTTTTTTTTTTTCCAGTTTTTGGCTTCAGTGAATAATGGGATGAGCCTTCATTTGCAAGCCTATTTGTGGAGATATGTTTTCATTTCTCTTGAGTACTCTTGAGAGTAGAATTCCTAGTCATGTGGTAACTTTGTGTTTCATATTTTGAGGAACTTCCAACACAGTTTCCAGATTAGTTGCACTATTTTACATTCCAAACAGCAGTATAAGAGGGTTCCAGTTGCTCCACAGTTTTGCCAACACTCGTGTTTTTGATCAACTCAGTTCTTAACAACTGCTTTATCTATTTGTTTCTAAGATTTTTTTTTTCATAAACTGTCTCTAAAACACATTTCATTTGTTTATGTATGTTTTTATTTCTCTTGCGGCAGTAGAAGAGGCAGAAGAATAACTTAATTGTATTTGTACATTTAATAAGGCCACATAGAGTCTGTTACCCTCTGTTAGGGACTCACAGAGCTGCGGGTGAGGGTAAGAAGACCCTAAAAGTCACCCCACAACAAAAATAATACCAGATGTGCAGAAAGAAGAAAGAAAGAAGAGATTAAGGACACATATGTTATTGAAGTACAAAATAGTGATTCAATATTTTTATAAATTCTATGCCATTTAAGGTTATTACAAAATAATGGCTGTATTTCCCTGTGCTGTACAATATATCCTTATTGCTTATTTATTTTATACATAGTAGTTTGTGTCTCTTAATCCCATATTCCTATCTCACCCATTCCTCCTTTCCTGTGGGAGATATATGTATGGTATATATATATATATATATATACACAATGGAATATTACTCATCCATAAAAAGAATAAAATTCTGCCATATGTAACAATGTGGATGCACCTAGAGAGTATTGTGATTAGCAAAGTAAGTCAGAGGACAAAAGTTTTAATCACTAAAAAATTTTAAGGGAAGTAAGAAAAAAATCAGGTTAAAAATCATAGTAATAAGAAGAAACATCTCAGTCCTCTTTTAATAAATTAAGTGAGCAAAGTGAAAGATTACACTATTGCCACTTTCCATTTAATATCAAAGTCATTCGGAATTACCGATGTCAACATAGATATTCTTTTTTTTTTTTTTTTTTTTTTTTTGCGGTACGCGGGCCTCTCACTGCCATGGCCTCTCCCGCTGCGGAGCACAGGCTCCGGACACACAGGCTCAGCGGCCACGGCTCACGGGCCCAGCCGCTCCGCGGCACGTGGGATCCTCCCGGACCGGGTCACGAACCCGCGTACCCTGCATCGGCAGGCAGACTCTCAACCACTGCGCCACCAGGGAAGCCCAAAATAGATATTCTTGAACCAAAGGGAGAGAAAAGACAACTATTGGTCTTTAACAGCCCTTGGCAAAGACAAAAAGTACTATTAGGTGGATCTCTAAAAATAATTTTCCTTCTAAGAAATAAAGTAGTAAAGCAAAATTATAGTACAAAATAATCCCAGTGATATCATTACTGAATCAAAATCCCTAAAATAGATCACCGGCAATCCAATGGCTAGTAGGCTCTCTCTAATATCTAAAATGCTTCTAATAGATAGCTTAGGATATTTCAATAAAGCCACAGATATCCACGAATTTCCAGTGAGAAGAATTCATGAACTTGTATAAACAAATCTCCCAGATTCTTTGTTTCACATTTTAACCCAGATGTTTTATACTGTATACATCCTAGACACAGCAGAGAAAGAAAATGCATTCTGCCTTATACTATAAGCTTTAAGAACTCAAGTTGTACCCATATATGAATACTTCATGACATTTGTCACAGTATTAGAAATAAACAATAAAATTAATACAAGCCTCCATGGGATTGCAAGTCAGTTAAGTGTTAAAGTATTTACAAAAGTAAGAATCATTTGGGCTTCCCTGGTGGTGCAGTGGTTGAGAGTCCGCCTGCCGATGCAGGGGACACGGGTTCGTGCCCCGGTCCGGGAAGATCCCACATGCCGCGGAGCGGCTAGGCCCGTGAGCCATGGCCGCTGAGCCTGCGCGTCCGGAGCCTGTGCTCCGCAACGGGAGAGGCCACAACAGTGAGAGGCCCGCGTACCGCAAAAGAAAAAAAAAAAAATCATTTGAAATATAAATACATTATTTTTTATTTTTAGGTATTCTTGGATATTAAACTTTGTTCCAGGGAGTGCCTTAGAATCCAAGCAAAAACCTGACTTATGAATGAGTGCCCGAGTTTTAAATTACAAAAAAGTCAATTGTTAGATTTAATACATTTATTACAGTACTTTAGTGATTCTTTAAGAAAAATACTGTGATAAATCATCGTCGAGATATTGTTCATCGTTCATATGATGAGACGTTAACATGATTTATTTTAAAATATTCATAGAGAACGAATACCACCACATTTAACTTTGAATTCAACTATTTATTTTAATTATTTTTTTCCACAATGGATGACATCTGTTTACCCAAGAGCAGTGATATTTTAAATTAAAATTATATATATGTATATATTGCCATGCTTGATTTATATATAAACACATTCAATTCACAATAGAAGCAGCTTTTTTCCTTTCATTTTTGTCATGATGAAGTTGTGAATAAAATCTGATGGATACTAAAACTATACAGTTCCCTTCAAAGGGTACCAAATATTCTTTGATCAAATAAGCAATGATCAAAGTCTAAGCTTGTTTTAAAAATCCATGAAAATATTATATTCAAGTGCTTTCTTTTTATTTCTCCTTGAGTTGGTCCTTTGATGATTCATTTTACTAAAAGAAAAAGGAAGAAAACTCATTAACATAGGGAATAAAGCTATAGAAACGTCGTACAGGTGATATATCACCACAGGTGGATTTATCCTGACACTGAAAAATCAGCTTTTTGAAGTGAAAGTCATCAGTGACCTAAGGCAGGTATTCCCTTCAGATGTCACAGTTGCTCATTTATGTCAGTCAAGAAATTCATTTTTTATGATTGAATTTTACTGTTATTTAGATGCTTGTTTGATTGGAGAACATCTTAAATTTAACTGAACGTATCAGTGCTAGAGCAGTCAGAAATGATTGAGTTTATTCCTACATGGAATGGCAAATATCGTATCAAAGTGCAGACCACAGCTTTCAGCACCTCTCTATCAACTCACCAAATTATCAAAAACAAGAATGACCCCAAAATGTCTTTGCTAATGTTATATCACATTTCTGTGTCATCAGCAAATCAAATTCTGTTAATAGATACCATTCACTGGTATACTGTTATAAAGCCTGCCCACACTGGATTTATAAAATCCTTTATCCAATTCAAGTTTTTCTCTTGCTATGAAAGCACCATCTTGTCATCCTCCCTAAAAGAGAAATACGCATCTTCAATGGTACAGTATATATTGCAGAGTAAAGAATAATCCTCGCAATTAAAATAGAGACAGGGGAACTATTTGTAACATCTTAAAAGACAGAGTGCTCAGAGATGCTCCCAGTGCTATATTTGACTTATGCTCTGCTCATGATGGAAGCAATGTATATGACTTTACTATTTATTATTTGGGGGAGTAAGAGAATCACAAATCTTACCTACCCAGTTTCTTAGAACAAATGGGAAAATATTAACCTTCTTGAGGTGATGGATTTCTATGAGATAATATCTTACTTCTATCTTTCCACCTACCACTCTCCTTTTTCTGAGCCCAAGCACATTATGTACAATAGTGTGCGTTACACATACCAGCACTAATCACGCTAGCTCCCATTCGCGAAGCAGCTTGTCTGTACCAGCACACTGGAGTGGATTACTTGTGTACGTGTGGAGGAAACGAGAACAATGCTGAATTTCGTAATTTGTCTCCTACAAGAATTTAGGTATTATCAATCCTGTTCTTTGGATCACAGGATTCTTAATTCTGTCTGTGATGCTTTCAGTTTCCATGCAAGAGTCTTCCAGCCACTGAGGGGGTTTGTGAAATATGTAGAAACCCAAGCAGCCTGGGTAGCAGGCCCACTGTTTTCACTTTATGTAAAACAAACTTATTTTTAACTCTTTCGTATATAAATGAGTCTTGTTGAGAGTTGTTCACAGTAAAATGCTAACATTGTTTTCTTGAAAAGAAAAACAAGATGATTAGATAAGAGTAAGGATACAGAAAGAGATGTTGGAAATTCAATGAAAGAAGAGAAGTCTATTTAAGTGAGCAAGTGAGTGGACTAGAGCACAGCATGAGAACACAGCATCACTAGGGTTCCACTGAGGGAAGTGGTTGCAAACTTAGCATCCCGCTAGCAAGCTGTTGTTGGTTGTGTGCATTTCTCCAGGTATATTCGGCAGTGCAGGCACAGGTTAGTCAGAGCATCGGATGTGATCTGGAGTTGGCATTTCTGCAAGTGGGTCCCATGGGCCGAGAAAGGAGCAAAGAAGTTTCAGAGTAGCAAGGAAGTGACTGTAATATAAGATCATGGAATCTAATGTGAGTAATTAGGAAGATGACAATTTGAGGTGCTGGAAACAATCAAGTGAGATAAGTTCAGTCAGATACATATAACAATGGAGTCCAAGAATTGTCAGAATACCGAGAGTGACCTGCAAAGTTAAGAAGTGGAAGTAAAAGAGTGAAGTAGGGTAATGCAGAGGTTTCCGTTATTTCCAGTGCTGAAGGGCGGGAATGGCTGAGATAGATTGGAGGAGAAGTCCCTGAAGGACAAGAAGGGAGGGAATTATCCACTAGGCTATTAAAATGATGTTAATATCATCACCGATGATGTCAGGCATAATGTTACAAAGAATGGCAGCGACAGAGTGAGTCATTAGTAGAAGATGGTACCAAGGAAAGACAGTGTCGGTATAATTTAATGACAAGAGCGTTAGATCTGAGCGTTAGGAAGGTGGTAGGAGAACTATCTGGAACTGGAAATGAGAAACGAGGAGGAAACGGATTGCTCCTCTAGCCACCGCGTGACAGGACCACAGAGAAAGCAGAATCTTCCCAGGAAAAACGGGTTGTGTTGAGTAACAAAGTGAAGGAACAATGGGAGAAGATAAGGAAGGTTTTATTGTTGATGGACTGTGAATTGCAGGGACACAGAACAGTTTAGTGTTTGGAAAGGAATAAGAGGTGGGGCCGGTTAGAAGTAGAACAAGTATTTGGGAATGAAAATCTAAGGAGGAGTGAGAGGTGACCTGGGCCTCTCGGGCTTATTTTTATTAATGTAAACTAGGATAATGCGCATAATAGAATCATTTCTGATAGCACAAGGAATTAAATGGTGTGAGGATGTGAATAAGAGGAGAGGGGAGGAGGGATATATACTATTAAAACAACTATTTCTAAAAATCATATTAAATAGAAATGGTACAAGGTGAAATGTAA